>NC_084820.1:64390442-64524609 GCF_958449725.1 Rosa rugosa | reverse complement strand
ACATATATATATATATATATATATAAAATAGTTTACGGGCTTTTACGGGCCAGGCCGGGTTTTTGCGGGCTTTTTGGCGGGCCTCCATCGGCCCACCGAGGCGGGCTTTTGTGGGATTTTTGACGGGCCGGGCCGGCGGGCCTCTATCGGCCCACTTGATCCGCGGGCTTTTTGATGAGGCCTACTAGCAACAAAAGCTACTCTGGTGAGATTTCCGGCAACCTCCGACGAGGTCACAAAAGCTACTGTCACCAACAACAAAAGCTACTATCACTAGCAACAAAAACTACTCTGGTGAGATTTCCGGCAACTTCCGGCGAGGTCACAAAAGTTATTATCACCAGCAACAAAAGCTACTATCACCAGCAACAAAAGCTAGTAACACCAACAAAAGTTACTGTCATCAACACCAAAAGCTATTCTCATTAACAATAAATGTTATTGTCACCAACACCAGAAAACTACTCTAACCAACACCAAAAGCTACTACTCTCACCTCCAACAAAAGCTATTGTCACTAATACCAAAAGCTACTGTCACTAGCAACAAAAACTACTCTTGTGAGATTTCTAGTGACCTCCAGCAAAATCACAAAAAGCTACTGTCACCAACAAAAGTTATACTCTGCATAACCAAAAGCTACCATCCTTACCAACAAAAGCTATTATTGTCACCAACACCAAAAACTACTCTCACCAGCAACAAACGCTACTGTCACAAACACCAGAAAGCTATTGTCACCATCAACAAAAGCTACTGTCACCACCAACAAAAGCTACTCTCAACACTACCAAAAAATTTCTCTCATCAACATGAAAAGCTACTCACTAATATTGAAAGCAGTCACTTTTTCCCTCAACTACCCAACCCTTTACTAGATACACGTCTTCATACCCGACCTTCTTCAATTTATCATAAAATGCATGTCATCCTTTTAAAAAGATAAAAAGAAAAGGGCTAAATACTGTTTAGTACCCTGTGGTATGAGCCAAACATCGATTCAGTCCCTCGAGTTTCAATTTCATCAAAAACACCCCCACAATATCATATTCTCGTCCAATAGGTCCCTCCGACTCAATTCCGTCAATTTCAGCCGTTAAGTGCTGACATGGCATTTCCAACTCATCAAAAGTGGGGTCCACACAGAAGTGAAATTCCCAAATTGACCCTGGCCAACTGAATATGGAAAAATCCAAAATAAATTCCAGACTTATGAGGTTGGGGAGACTCGAACCCACTCCAACACATATGTAAACGAAAGCTCCAACCACCAAACCACTTGCATGGTATTGGTATGTTTCAAGCAAAAATAACATATATATTTTGTCATCGTCCTTCTCCATCCACCTCTCTCTCCTCTCCTCTTCTTCTTCCTCTTCCGCCATGAAAGACCTAGACCCCAAACCCAGAATTAGGGATCGGCCTCCTCTCCGTTGTCACTCGTCACTTGAGCATTCTTTCTCCCCTCCAGTCAGACATTTCAGACCAGACTTGTTCTTCTTCTTCGTCAGTTCGTGAATCATTCCTCAGTCCTCCATCAACCTATCCACCCTAATCTCCGGCCTGCGCATGAAATAAGAGTTACCCTTCTTCCAAACGCTGATAAGAACCACCTCCAATCCAAATTTCCTCAACTCCACAATTCGGGTCTGGGCTTTCTTAGTTGAATCAATTCGCTTCATGGCCTCTGTGATTTTCTGGGTGCTCTTAATGGAATCAATTCGTTCTCGAAGCTCACGTAGACCAAAGCGGATCGCTGGGCTTCGTGAAAATTGGGAATGAAGAGTTTGGTGTGAGATTTGGGGCAAAAGAGGATTTGAGTTTTGAAGAAATAAAGGTTTTAAAGAGACCCACATGGATAAAGCCATTGGCTTTCTTTTTGTGTTGCTTGGGTTTTGCAGAGATCGAGCAAATGGGTTTAAAGTTGGAATTTTTTTTTTCATCGAAATTGAAACTTGGAATCTCTGCAAAACGATTATGTTAATGGAAACTTGCCACCACATTTGGTGGCTGTTGTTTATTCACGTGCCACTAAGATAGAATCACAAAAACAACAAGAAGAAGACGTGCATGATCTTTGCTTTTACTGAATTTCTCTCTTGCAATTGATTGAATATCATTCTATTGAGCTCCAATTATGATTCCCACTAAGACCCTTGTTCATAAAAACCCAGACCAGAAAGATGGGGTCTGGGTCTTTCATGGCAGAAGAGGAAGAAGAAGAGGAGAGAGGTGGGTGGAGAAGGACGATGACAAAATACATATGTTATTTTTGTTTGTAACATACCAATAACATGCAAGTGGTCTAGTGGTTGGGGCTTTCATTTGCATATGTGTTGGGGTGGGTTCGAGTCTCCCCAACCTCAAAGTATGGAATTTATTTTGGATTTTTTCATATTCAGTTGGCTAGGGTCAGTTTGGGAATTTCACTTATGTGTGGGCTCCACTTTTGATGAGTTGGAAATGCTATGTCAGCACTTAACGGCTGAAATTGACGGAATTGAGTCGGAGGGACCTATTGGACGAGAATATGATATTGTGGGGGTGTTTTTGATGAAATTGAAACTTGAGGGACTGAATCGATGTTTGGCCCATACCACAGGGTACTAAACAGTATTTAGCCCAAAAGAAAAAGAGAGAGATATAATTTCCACTAGCAAAACAACTCCCATTCAAAGCCTTCATACACAAATCATAAGTTACAACAAACTACCTTCTACTTTTAGATTCCAAAGTTTCAAAAAGTGGAACTGCAAAACGTGGTTGAAATGGTACCAAAAGAACTCAAAATTAAAGTAAGGGTTTTTTACTTCAAGAGTGTCTGAACTCTTCGAGGACTTTTAAAATGATACATGAACTTTCAAAGTTATCAATGTGATACCTGGACTTATTTTTTCGTATCAACGTCGTACCTACGGTCGATTTATGTCACAGAACCGTTAACTACGCCATGTGTCCGGCACGTGAGGCATAAAATAAGGGTAAAAATGACTTTTTTACAGCCTTAAAAAAAAACTTGATTTGTACAATTATCAGTTCATAGAATCAATGATTCTAAAAAAGAAAAAAGTTTAGAGAATCAAAGTTCATACAATTACCAATTCATTCATGTAGCAATTCATCCCCAAATTCACAGTTGTTCGTACTCAGAGCAATCCTCTTTAAGATCCAAACTTGTTTGTATTTGCAGAAGTTAATTATCCAACTGTACTAAACCAAATTGATCAGAGAGAATTCAGAGAATTGTGGAAGCACAGAAGAGAACATACATCAAGATCTGAGACTTGGAATTTACCTGAGATTTCACACAGAGGGATCTGAGAGAGAGAGAGAGAGAGAGAATATCGCCGGCGTCTGTCCAGACCTTCTTGTGCAGCTTGATTTATCGATCAATGGGGCAATGATCATTTTCCCTGATTCCAGGTTCTAATCGATTTGTCCAAAAAAAAAAAAACGGCCTCTGGTTATTTGCTGCTGTAATATTAGTAGTTAGTGAGAGCATCGGACGAGGTACTCCGGCGAGGCAATCAGCGGCGGTCGAGGCGGGTGAGGAACATTCGGAGGGTTTTACGGCAGCTGAGGTGGATGACGGGGTTAGTGGATGGGCTGCGCGTGGGGATTTCGGCGACGATGGCGCATTGAGTGGCGAGGAGCTTGAATTTTCGCAAGGTAGTCATATCTATCTAGCTGAGTTTGATGTGGTTGTTGTCAGGTAGTGCTTGGAAAGGGTTGAGTGGTTGAGAGAGAAGGCGAGATCTAATATAAGGCCATGGCTTCTTTTTTACTGTTGAGACTGAAGCAGCTAAAAACATTAACCTGCCACACTAAAAACTAACACCACAACACCTATCCATTTCTTTTTTCTCTGCAATCATCACCACTCACCCTAATATTCATTCTCTCCTTGGAAACACAGAGCCACCAGATCTATCCATTCCTTTTCCTACCTATCACCACCGAAGCCACCACTTCCCCATGACCATGGGTTACCTATTGATTCAAGACCAGGTGAGAAGGAGATGATCATGGTTTTTCCCTGTTGCATGAAGAAATTCTTCAGATTTGCTCAACGCCCTTAATTAGCATTTGGACCAGAGACTCTGCTTCAAATCGGAGGGACAAAGCAGAGGGAAGAAGAAGCTGAAAAAGAAAAACAAGAAAGAAAAAAAGAAATAAAGCAAAAAAATAAAGAATAAAGAATAAAATAAAATACTTTTGAGGGTAAATTAGTCTTTTACCCTTATTTTGTGCCTCACGTGCCAGACATATGGTCATAGTTAATGGTTCCATGACGGAAATTGACCGTAGGTACGACGTTGATACGAAAAAATGAGTTCAGGTCTCACATTGATAACTTTGAAAGTTCAGGTATCATTTTAAAAGTCCTCGAAGAGTTCCGACACTGTTAAAGTAAAAAACCCTTAAAGTAAATCAGATCAACATTTGTGCATAGAAACAATCAGTTCAAGCAGCTTTGATTCTAATAACAAGAGCAGCTATTGTTCTTCATAAGCCATCCATATTACAAAGATAGGGAGAAGAATGACAGGCCTAACAACCCTCTGCAGGAGAGCGATTCGTTCCTCTTTTCCTAACAGCCTTGTCCTTTCTTGCATTATCGTTATCCTCATAGATCTTAACCTAAAAACGGTAACATCCGATTCACATCCAAACTCATAAACCCTAGAATTTCCAGAATTTACAAGCATTTAGACCTAGAATTCACAATCCTAACAATCTCACTCTCTCATTCTCATTCAAGAAAAAATTGCAGAGAGATTGAGAAGAGTGGTACTTACGAGTCTCTCTGTGGTGGAGGTAATGGCGTCGATCATAAGGGGACAACAATTTGCACAAAATCTCATATATTTGAACTTGACAAAGATCAAAGAGCATCAGATCGAACAAAAACGTGCACAACCAAGGGAATTCATATCAACAATTTGCACGAGGTCCTACTGCGCCGCTGGTCTCATCGATGCCATAAGGTGCAGCGTATGATTCGGCCTCTGTCACAGCAGTGAGAGTCATAAAGTTGTTGTATCGTTGTCTGAGCTCAGCGAGACACCTCGGCTACCCGGAGACGGAGGATGAGCTCCGATCCATGATCCTCAAGGTCGGCAACGACGGCCACGATATTAATCGAAAATTCAAGACGAAATCACAAAGTCAACGGAGACTGATTTGGTGAAGAAAAGTGAAAGTATCTTCTGCAAACAGAGGATTGGGAATCACTGTGTTGGAGTTGAGAGAGAGAGAGAGAGAGTGATCGATCTATAATTTGGGGCCGATGAATTTGATTTTCTTAGATGAAAAGGCAAAATCGTCAAGGTGAAACAATTTGAAGATGCAAGTGGCCTTATGAAAACAAAAAACAATTAAAACATTATGTGACCTTATGGCTAATTAAAGTTTTAAAATTACAAAGCTTTTACTTGCTGCCATCTTGAGCAAAAGGTCAGAGGAGCATTGTATACGGAAACAACACCATACAAATGACCCATGGCATATGTTTAATGTTGTTTTCATACACACATTATTATTTGATTTGATCTTGGTTTGGTGAGATTAATTAGGTGCAGCTAAAAGGATTGGGTTTTTTAACAAAGAGGTAAAAAAACCCTAGCGCAGCCTGATCGCTGCCTCTCTGTGCGCCACTGTGCGCCGCCGTAGTAGCAGCCTTGTGATGCTTCAGATCAATGTGATCGCCTGGAATTGTCGGGGCATTGTGAACAATGAGACTCAACGAGCGTTGGTCGATATGGTTCATGCAAAGAGACCGAGTCTGCTATTTCTCTCGGAAACCCTAGCACAGCCAAATTTGTTGGAGTCGCTTCGTACTCGAATGGGATTTGCAGGGTGCATTGCTTATCCCTGTGAGGAAGATTCACAAGGAGTGGCCTTATTTTGGATGGCAGATGTTCCGGTTCGTTTGAAGACTTACTCCCCACATCATATTGATGCAGAGGTGGGTGTTTTGGGGTCGCCTGAGGTCTGGAGATTTACTGGGATCTACGGTTATGCTACCAGAAGTCAGCGGTGGCGAACGTGGGAACTGATTCGAGCCCTAGCGGTGAATAGCACATTACCTTGGTTGGTGGTGGGCGATTTCAATGAGGTTGCTTGTCGGGATGATAAATCTGGAGGGAGGCCGCGTGCAGCTGCGCCTATGCGGCTGTTCAGAACCACTATGGCAGAGGCGGGGTTGCTGGATATGGGATATTATGGGAGTAGATTTACTTGGTCTAACAGGTATACCAAGGAGCGATTGGACAGAGCATTTCAGTGTGCTCGATGGAGAGATTGGTACTCTTGTTCTAGGGCGGTGACTCTGCCTCCAAACGAGTCTGATCATAGTCCTATTTTGGTGGAGGTTAGCGCTGAGCGTTTGCAGATTCGACGTACACCACGTCAGTTTAGGTTTGAAGAGATGTGGGCACAACATCAAGACTGCAAGAACATTATTAATCAAGGTTGGTCTCGGCCTTCGACAGGGAACCCATTAAACCAAGTGGCCTTGAAAATTGTAGAGACTGGGAAGCAGCTAATGACTTGGCATAGAGGGGTGTTTGAACATGCAAAGATTGAGATGAGGCTGATTCAGGAGAAAATGGATGAAATAATGCGGCAGCCTTTTTCTGAAGTTCAGTATGAGGAGCACCGACAATTACACACTCGATATAGTGAATTACTTGCACAACAAGAGACTTATTGGCGGCAACGATCTCGAGTGTTATGGTTGAAGGATGGAGATAGGAATTCTGCATTTTTTCATAGAAGGGCATCAAATAGGAAGTGTAGAAATCGCATCAAGGGACTGCAGAATAATGAAGGACAATGGTGTGCTCAACCGGAGACAATTCAGGCTATTTTGCTTGAGTATTATGAGGAGATATATAAATCTGCCGGGGTGGATGAGGAGGCTATTCAGGAGGTGTTGGCCGGGTTGAATTGTAGGGTGACATCGACTATGAATGCGCAGTTATTATCTTCTTATTCGGATGAGGAGATCAAGAAAGCATTATTCCAGATGCACCCTTCAAAGAGCCCTGGACCGGATGGTATGTCACCTTTTTCTTCCAAAAATATTGGGATACAGTAGGTACTGATGTGTGTTTAGCGGTGAGAGTTTTTTTAGAAACAGGGGTTATGTGGCAGGAGTCCAATTTTACTCATATTGCTTTGATTCCTAAAGTGAAAGATCCTCAGGATGCTACACAGTTGAGACTGATTGCACTTTGTAATGTGATATATCGGATTAGCTCAAAAGTTATGGCTAACAGATTGAAAAAGATTTTACCGGCGATTATTTCACCTTTACAAAGTGCTTTTGTACCTGGACGTTTGATCTCAGATAATACTTTGGTGGCCACCGAAGCAGCGCATTTCATGCATAGATTGCGTCGACAAGCAGAAGGTTTTTTTTCCTTAAAGTTGGATATTAGTAAGGCTTATGACAGGTTGGAATGGAGTTTTTTGAAAGCTATTTTGGTAAAGATGGGCTTTGATTCGAGATGGATTCAAATGGTTATGAGTTGCTTGACTACTGTTCGGTATTCTGTTCTTATTAATGGCGACCCTTCTGGATACATTACACCTACGAGAGGAATTAGACAAGGGGATCCATTATCCCCGTATTTATTTATCCTGTGTGCGGAAGGGTTATCTTCAATGATCACAAATGCAGTGGCTGCAAACAGCTTGCAGGGATTAAGTATGTGTCCGGGTGCTCCTATTTTACATCACCTATTTTTTGCGGATGACAGTTTTATTTTTGGTTCAGCTGTGGAGGCAGAATGTCGGCAATACAGGGCTTTGCTTGATGTGTATGAGAGAGCTTTCGGGAAAAGAATAAATTTGCAGAAGAGTAGTGTGGTTTTTAGTAAAAATGTGGCACCAAGTGTGCAAGTTCAGTTAGCGGCTATTTTGGAGGTGAAGTGTGTCCAAGAACATGATCGGTATTTGGGGTTACCATTGCATGTGGGAAAGTCCAAAACGGAAATTTTTGAGTATATCAGAGAGAGTATTACAAAGAAGCTGACTAGTTGGAAAACAAAAACATTGAGCTCAGCCGGAAAAGAGATTATGATAAAGGTGGTAGCACAAACCATGCCCTTGTACACCATGAACTGCTATCTATTACCTAAAGGCTTATGTGATGATTTGCATCAATTGTGTGCTCAATTTTTTTGGGGTGATACAGAGGACAAGAGGAAGATTCATTGGAGGTCTTGGGATAGGATGTGTCTTACTAAAGCAGAGGGTGGAATGGGTTTTAAAAACCTATATGCTTACAATTTGGCTATGTTAGCAAAGCAGGGGTGGAGGTTAATCTCGAATCCTTCTTCTTTAATTGCTAGATTGTTTAAAGCAAGATATTACCCGAATTGTTCTTTTTGGGAGGCTGATATGGGGGAGTCCCCATCTTTCTCTTGGAGGTCCATTTTGACTAGTAGACCGGTACTGAGAGCTGGAGTTCAGTGGCAGGTGGGTACAGGACAGCAGATTAATATATGGAAGGAAAATTGGATACCAGATGTGCCTGATGGTACTCTAGTTCGACCGGCTCATTGTGAAATTGATACTGTGGCCGAATTGATAGATGGTGCCTCCAGGACGTGGTCTGCCCAGGTACTTCATTCTTTATTTGCTCCTAATATAGTGGACAAAATTATGTGCATTCCTTTGAGTCGAAATGTGAGGAGTGATCGAATTACCTGGAAATTGGAGAGAAAAGGATTTTATTCTGTGAAGAGTGCTTATTGGGTGGCTCGGGATATTGTGTTAGATAATTTGAGGGTTTCAACATCTGTGGGTGATCCTTTTGAGTTGCTTTGGAAGGCTTTATGGCATGCTAGGGTACCCGGGAAAGTTCATATTTGTTTATGGCGGGCATGTCATAATTTATTGCCTACACGGGACCGATTAACTACTAAAGGGTATACAGGAGAGTTAGGCTGTTTGTTGTGTTCTCACCCGTATGAGGATAGCAGACATGTCTTTTGCGGTTGTCCGGTGGCCACAGAGATTTTGGGTGCTGCTCTGTTTAACTTGCCTCTATATATGTCACACTCCTTTAGTTTTAAAGAATGGATGTTAGAACAGGCAACCACCATGTCTTCTGATATTTTCGCAAAGCTTCTTATGACGGTTTGGACATTGTGGAAGAATCGCAATGAGAAATTATGGTCAGATAAGTCTCAGAGTGCAGTAGCTCTTTCTTTGGGTACTATGACTTGGTATGAAAGCTTCTTACTTCATAGGTATCCTAATGGGAGGAAGACAAAAGGCCATGCACACCAGTTTTGGAAGGCACCAACAGCAGGTTTTCTTAAGTTGAATATTGATGGTGCCTTTTTGCCATCAGTGGACTATGGTGCTGTAGGAGGCGTCATAAGGAATGATCAGGGCGGCTTTGTTGCAGCTATGGCGCATCAGGTTAGTAATGTTACAGCAGCATTACACACTGAATTGATGGCTATACGAGCAGGTATGGATTTGTGTCAAGCTATGATGGTTGATAAAGTTATTATTGAAAGTGATTGCTTAGTTGCCATCCAAGCAATACTCTCTGAGGTGCCTGATATGTCTATTTATAGTCCTCTCATTGAGGATATCAAAGTAGGTGCAAGGGTGTTTCAGGAGATATCTTTTGTTCATGCTCCTCGTTCGGCAAATTGTGTTGCTCATAGGTTAGCTAGTCATGCCTTTGAAAATGAAGGTTTTCATGAGTGGTTTGCTCCAGCTCCAGAGTTAATATTGGATGCCATTATGTACGATTGTAATCATCGTAATTGATTAATAGAAGTTCGGAATTTTCTTTCAAAAAAAAAAAAAATTTAAAATTACACTTATAAGTAATTTTCTTTTCTTATAATTCACATTTAGACTTCATCGATTTCAACACATTTGCTTCTTGATACGTTTTGAAAATGGGACAAAATGATTTACGAGTTCATAACATCTGTTTGTGAATTTGTGATTAACAGTTTTTATGTATATGTACCTTTCCATAATTCATAAATACGAAACCAAATACGAGAAAAGAAAAGATCATCTATTATTTCTCATCGCTGCTGTACAATTTACATAATGATTCCGACCACCATCCCGGTCAACTCAATAATCGAGTTACCCATCATTTTCCACAACAACCCATCCTCCCTGCGGATCAACGGTAACTTCGAACTTCCAACTTAAATCTAAATTCCGACGCCGGAAAACCCCAATCTCCGGCGACCTCATCATCCCTGACCCCAGCAGTTCAAGTACATGACTCGCTGCAGAGACTCATCGGACTGCTGTCGTTTCTCCTCGCACTTTCCACCTCCTCCTCCTCCAGAAAAACCCGACCCGGCTCCGCCAGGCGAAGGCGGGAGATCCGACGACGCGTCCCCGCCGGATCGCCTCCGGCTGAGCTGAAACGAGTTAAGGCCGGAGTTCCTTCTGGGGACCTGGTCCGACGGGCCCTGCACCGTCGCAACGCTGGCCGCCACCCACACGCGGTTGAGATAGTTCATGTTTAAAGAAGAGAGTGAGAGTTTAGTTTGATTGGTGGTACTTGGGAGGAGAGACCAGACCGTAAGAGTGTTGAAGAGGTGCGGCAAGGGGTTGTATTTATAGAGGAGGAGGAAGGTGGCAAGTACTGTTGAGGGGTTTTGGGACAGACTGGTGGTAATGGGTGGGTGGTTTTGGATATTATAATGGGAGTGGTGGGGACACCGTCCCCACCTTCGTTTGGAGGTTTCTGTGGGTTTCTGGAGGTATTGATGGGTTTAATAATCAGTTTGTTCAGACTGCAAATTTGACTTTATCCTCAATTTCTCGACTGTTTTGGTATTATCTCATGCGATGATAATTTATATGGATAATGGTTTGGGTAATTCATCTATCGCTTGAAAAGGAAATGGTTTCATAGAGTCTTATTATTTTTGTCTTTACAATCAATGAGTTTGACGTTTGGGGAGTTGATTTTTGTGACTGATTTGTGTTTTTTTCCAACTTAAGGTATACAAATGTTTGATTTTATTATATAGAATGAGCAGATGATTGCATTATGAGGATAGAGATGATTGATTTGTTAAGCAAAAATATTACTAAAGAAGTGTGTGCGGGGAGCTAGCTAATGTTGAAGCAGGACTGTTTCATATACACTTGTAAAATAATAATTTGGGGATTTCTTTGCTAAAAAATTATTATTATTTTTGTATTTATATATATTGTAAAAGATTGCTTGTGGAGTTAATCTTTTGATTACAGCTCGTCAACTTAATTATTCAGTTTTAAATTACATGTGTATATCATTTATATAAATTTTCAACCAAATTATGATCTTCATAATTGTAATTTATATTTAGTATTGTTGATGTCATAATTTGGTTCGACAAATACTTTTAACTTTTCAACCTATTCCACGTGGTACGCGTTGAAATGTCAAAGAGTCCACGTAGGACTCTGACATTTCAATGCACTTAAACCTTTCATCGAGAAAGAAAAGATAACCCTAAGATGGAAATAATCATGACTAGTGAGATGCCTCACTTTGGTACTCCAAGTCTTCAACCTTGGATCTCCACCTCTCAAGTCTTGGACGGTCACCATGTGATTGACTCACCGTCTTAGATGGCAAGGCAAAAGCATATCACGACCTCACTACTAGAATAGCACAGTCCAAAGGAACCAAGAGTTTCAACCCCCAAGACCAAGAGTTCGACCCCCTAGCTTAGAAGCCTCGACCTCTAAGGATCATGACCACGAGCTCCAAGGTTAAAGCCTCGACCTCCAAGTTCACGCACATGTAATCGTCATGAAGAGACGTGGAGCACCAATCAAAGCAAAATCTAACCAACCATGCCACGTGTCAAGTTCCGACATAAGGCATGGCCTAAGAGTAATTCCAGGAAAAGGGAAGCTTGGATAGGCAACACCTGTCTCTGGCCCTTCACCAACCATATCGGACCACATGGTGGTGACACCTGTCACCAACTCTGTCAAAGCCATCCCTTGGAGTGTCAGAAAGCAGAAAGTATGGGCTGCCACCCCGATTTTAGGGAAGAACCCATACTTTGTCCTTTCCATCTCAACCAACCTTCTCCTATAAATACCCAGCCTTCAGAAGGCTGAAGGGAGGACTTCAACTCTCTCTTTTCTCCCAAAGCTATGCCAAAGTGCATAGTCCTTTCCATAGAGCTCCGCCAACTCAAGGAGCTGGAGGCCCAGCATTAGGTGAAGGAAGTCCGAGACGAGACTATCAGTTTCACCCAACAAGGAGCTTAGTGGCCCAGCATCAGGTGAAGGAAGTCCGAGACTTCACCCAACAAGGAGCTTGGAGGCCCAGCATTAGGTGAAGGAAGTCCGAGACGAGACTATCGGTTTCACCCAACAAGGTAGCCTGGAGGCCCAGCATCAGATGAAGGAAGCCCGACATGAGGCTATCAGTTTCACCCATGAAAGGAGCTTGGAAGCCCAACATCAGGTGGAGGAAGCCCGAGGCAAGCCTATCAGTTTCACCCAAGAAAAGAGCTTGGAAGCCCAACATCAGGTGGAGGAAGCCCGACGTGAGGCTATTAGTTTCACCCAAGAAAGGAGCTTGGAAGCCCAACATCAGGTGGAGGAAGCCCGACGTGAGGCTATCAGTTTCACCCATGAAAGGAGCTTGGAAGCCCAACATCAGGTGGAGGAATCCCGAGGCCACTCTGTATCACTTTCACCCAACACGGGAGCTTGGAAGCCCAAGACCACCGAAGCCATACCTTCAGTCACAAGAGGTGGACGACCAAGGCCACACATATAATCAAACTAATCGAAGGAAGAGATATGCCCACTTCAAGAAAGCAACCCCACTACTTTACACTTGGATTTCAACGGAACTTCCGTTGACTTGTTGATGCTGAAATCGGCACCAACAAGTATTATGAAGATCAACAATTTAAATTAGATAAATTTAATTTATCAAGTGATTTGATCTATTTGTATATATAAATTACTTTTAAAAATTTAAGAGTTGAATGGTCGGATGATCAACTACTAAAAGACAATGAATAAAAATAAGAAATACGTGAGATAAGACTAGACTTGTAAATAGATCGGTTTGGAGCGGATCGACTTAAATCGGAATCCGTTTAGTAACAATAAAATTCAATCCGACCTGATTCGGTAACTTGACAGATCGTCCAATAGCTTAATTGAAATCCATATCTGGCAGATTAACAGATACAGAGTCCACTAGTTCGATCTGTTTATTATAATGAATATTCTTAAATTTAAAATAATAATATTAATTTTTTTATCATGATACTTCATAAAAACTTTAAGGGAAAATCTCACAAACAGTACCTGACCTATCGGCCACTAATAACTTTCGTACCTCAAGTTCAAAAAATATCAGATTGGTACCTGAACTTCTGACCCCGACCCAATATCAGTACCTGGGAACAGTAAAATCGCTAACGGGGTTAATTTTTTAAGGGTAAATATGTCATTTCACTGTTCATCATCTCCAAAACTCTCCCCTCTCTCTGCAATACCAGATTTCTTCTTCTTCTTCTTCATACCTCATCACCACTATCAACCAACCTTTCACTTCTTCAATGGCCACCGTCTCATCCACCACCAACTCCTCTCACCTTTCCCTTGGTTGATTTGGGTTTGTGTGTGTGAGGTATGAAGAAGATAATGACAAATCTGGGTTTGCATAGAGAGAGGGGAGAGTTTTGGAGATGATGAACAGTGAAATGACAGATTTACCCTTCAAAAATTAACTCCGTTAACGATTTTACTGTTCCCAGATACTGATATTGGGTTGGGGTCAGAAGTTCAGGTACCAATCTGATATTTTTTGAGCTTGAGGTACGAAAGTTATTAGTGGCTTGAAGTTCAGGTACGAAAGTTATTAGTGGCTTGAGGTACCAATCCATATCTGGCAGATTAACAGATACACAGTCCACTAGTCCGATCTGTTTATTATAACGAATATTCTTAAATTTAAAATAATAATATTAATTTTTTATCATGATACTTCATAAAAACTTGAATAATACATTGAAACAAAATAAAGAGTATCTCCAAATATTGAATTAAATAACCAAAATACTCCTTAAAACAATACACTAAGAGCATATTTAGCAGACTCTCTATTCGGTATCCTTAGCTATTTTGGAGAGCATGTATATTTTAGCAACTGCACCAAACTCCTAAGTGACTCTCCATTATAGCTTTTAGCTATCTCACTCATAAATATAGAGAGAGAGATGATGATTTCTATAATTTAATACATTCATTTTGAGTTATTTTATATAATTTATAAATATATTTAAACTATTTAATCTTCACTAAAAAAATAATATAAATTAAAAACTAGTTAAAATAGAAAGCACTGATACAGACTTATTTCTAAAATGGCTAGTCAAAATATCTTTTTAGCTACTTTGACTAAAATTTGACTCAAAAATGGCTAGCATTGTTAAAGATGCTCTAAGGTAAGCAAAATAATTTGTCAAATAAAAAAGTAAGCAAAATATTGTATTTATAAATTTTTTTTTAAATAATTATAAAAACAAACCAAATCATTAATAGATCGGATCAATCTAAATCCGTGTTTATTTGTTAAATAAATAGATTAACAGATTCGAACCATTATCAGATCAACAGATAAAATTTTCAATCTAAATCTGTCCAATAATAACATATCCGGACCAGTCCCAAATTAAAATTCAGTCTATTTACATTTTACAAGTCTAGATAAAACAGATGTGAGAGGGTGTTATTTACTTTTCTAAACAATAGTGAG
This sequence comes from Rosa rugosa, assembly GCF_958449725.1. Taxonomy (NCBI): domain Eukaryota; kingdom Viridiplantae; phylum Streptophyta; class Magnoliopsida; order Rosales; family Rosaceae; genus Rosa; species Rosa rugosa. The sequence goes on along the minus strand of NC_084820.1, from coordinate 64,509,821 downwards.
TTTATCGCGATAAATAGAGATTTGTAGGAGATGGGAGAAAATGAGAATATTTTTAGCTAGTACCACGCGTCGGGAGGAGGGGACAGGTGGCGATCTTATCCGGATTTCCCCACGGGGAAATCCTGTGACTCACCAATTCGTGGCTAATAATAACGTTCCAGTCCCTCTACCTCTGTGGACCCTACCATGCAGTATTCATATGATTAATCATCCCCCGCGTAAAGACAATAAGCACTCTCTCTTACATTTCGTTTGTTTCTTTCACTCTCAGGGGCAAAACAGTCTTTCGAGGATAATGGATCTGATATGATATGGAGGAGAGGGACGTGTGGGCGGATGTGGAGTTGGATAGTGGCTCTTTTTGAATTTTGAGTGTACATGCTTCTGGGAAGGTGATGGGCTTCACGTGCCTCTGTGCTTTCTTGACTCAAATACCCTCTGTCCATTCGAGTATTCCGATGTTCTTTGTCGAAACTCTACCGGCAGCAATGGGAGACAAAGTTTCCGATCAATGATCACCGCCTCATATGTGTAAATGTTTTGTTTTTTTTCAGTGTCAAATTCGCTCACTGAAATCAATTTGACAGTCTATGATGTTCCTGGTATTAAAATTTTAGATCTAACTACACTATACGTGGCACATCACAAACAATGACTAATCTAACGATTTCTGAATTCAGAGCGTCAATATTCTAAAACACTATGAAACTTTTAATTATTTATGTAAAGATAATTTTTCTAGCAGGTTCATTTTGAAGCACGTCTAATCAAAAGTTCACAGCCTTTTACTTGGGAGTGTTGGACTACCCTTGCTACTTATATAAAATACCAAACACTACATACCCGCTCCCACGAGTTTAGGAGGTGAAATGTATTAGGTAACATGACATGAAGTAGAGCAAATTTCTCCAACTTAAATTGTAACATTGCACACATGTCTAACGATGTTTTATTTTATTTATTTTCTAAAAAATCGTTAGATTATCTGTTATATTCGTTAATAATCTATATTGACATTGTTATCATATATTCCCTCATTTTTCTTATAAAAATATAACCGATGAGTTAAACGTACTACGTAACATCCGGTAAATCCAAAATCTTTTCCCAATTAGATCCTCAACAGCGCAGGTGGATGCATCTAGGAATGTGTGATTTTGCTGCGGTCCGTACAGCGGCCATCCGGTTCAAACCCGTAGATATGGGCATTGCTGTATTTTCTACATGATGAGATGGTTGTCACACTCGTCACATACAGTGAATGGCTTATTATATTGCAACTTATCTTGACCTGGAGAGCCCATGGTGTTTATTGTTATCAACGGTGTCGCCTTCATACTCTAGCTTTCAAAGCTCAGGTCCACCTATCAGCTTTAATCACTATCTTAAGCAATGACCTCCATACCGATCACATCTATAATCACACTCAACCTCTTCAGGTCATCACCAGAATTCACAAGGAAGCCCACCTATTTGGTGTACTCGATGCTCGGAGGGGGGTGTCGCTGCGTCTTTGGCGCGGCACTGTGCTGGACTTCGGGTAAAAAGGCCATTGCGTGCCTCCTTGTGGTCCTTCCCAGTACCTCCTTTTTTAAAAAAAAAAAAAAAAAAAAAGAATTCACAAGGAAGAGAATTGGTCTCCACCGCTAAATAAGTGCTTAAAGTACTCTTTAATTACTCACTTTTACACTTCCTGCCATATACAAAAATTCAAAGAAGTTTTAAAAAAATCTCGTATTTTCTGCATGAAGTTATGAACCCATATTTTCTTTTCTTGAATCCTACCCATCACAGACTTGGCACCGATGGTGATCGATATACTACCCACTAGTGCTTAACATTTAAAATTTTTATGAAAAAAATCCACTAGCTAATTGATTATTGATCTCTCTTAATTCAAACGTTAACGTTTACGTTTCAATTAAGAGAGATCAATAATCAATTAGCTAGTGGATTTGGTTTAATGAGCTCTAAACATTAGTTATATGATCATGCTGTCAGTATCTTCAGGTCATTATCAGAAGGGAGCTGGAATGGAACAAACATAATTAGTCCCCATTAATTTATATGGAGTCTGAATTATTGCTTAAATACTGTTAAGTACTCACTTTTAGACCTTTTCCCAGCTAAAAGGGACTAAAAAGAGAACAAATCTGTTGTTTTTCGCATCAAGTTATGAACCCAGAAATTCTTTTATGAAACCTAATCCAATTTAATTGGCACTGATGGTGATATAATCCCCACTAATGCTTACAAAAAGCTAGAACAAAGAAGAGGAAATTAAACCCACTGATGATAGTTTATTCAAGTTTCTTAATTCATGGTGGGTTTAGTCTCCAACTACAGTGACATGCTAATAATAATTAGCTTCAGATCCTTCAAGAACAGGGAAACAGTGTGGATAGTGATACTTTTCAATCGGACCTACCCACTTGTTAAATACATCATGAAAGCAGGAACATTGGGTTCTGGATTAATTTGTAATTAACTTTACAAGAATGCAGTACCTATCTACCTATGCATCTATCTATTGGCTTACATTCCAATTCATTTGATAAAGTATTTTAAAAGACAAGATCTCTGCCTTTGTTCGCCCCAAAGATCACTAATCTGTTTTATTAGGGGTTAGTGCACATATAATCTTCAATCTCAAATCTAAATCTCTCTCAATGGGATACAAACTGTGAACAACTAATTATAATCTGAAAGTGAAAGATCTTAGATATTTCCATGCAACCAAAAGCTAAACCAGATACTCCTCTCACTATGTATAAGAATTAGTCTGGTCAATTTATAGATAAGTTTGATTAAAATGAAATTTAATTTACTAGTGGACAATAAACTAAGAACATCACCAGATCTCAATCCAAATTACATTACTTATTTATATAATAAATAGATGCAGCAAGATTCTGCTTCTGTCCATCCCTATAGTGGATCACCTGCCTCATTGTGCTCATTCTCAACTTGTGATATCTGTATCGTATCAAATAATAGTTGTAGGTGTTTACAAACCACAGCTTTTTTAATTAGCTTTCTTTCTGTTCATAATCCCTAATTCCCTATAGTGTATTATGACAGCATGGCAGCAGAGTTAATAGTGCACCTACTAACCTACCCATGATCCAAATGGACCAAATAATTATAAGATCCGGGACAGAATTAAGATGGTAGGGTTCCTTCAGAAGTTTTAAAAGCAACACAGTTTATGGAACTTCATTCAGATTTCTAAAGCAATGAATAAAACATAATATTACACTATCTACAGATACACCTATCCACAACAAAACATGCTTCCATTTACCCCTTGCCTGCCTGCTCTGTTAGTAGAAGTAGAACATGCTCAACTTTCTTCCAGATACATGAAGAGGGCACACCCAATACAAAATCACATATAGAAACTTCCACACTGGAGAAAGAAATGATCTAATCAGAAGGGAACATAATTCTACATTGAATCGACTACCCCTTCGACCTGCTGCTGCGCTAGGTATCTTTCCCTCCGTTCTTTCTATAAAGGAAAATGCAAATGCCACAGATTAGAATATGCACAATATGAAAATATGTAAAAGCTCAATGCCATCATTCTATCAGAAGAACCAACAAACATGATGAGTGCCTCACCCATTCATCTATGACCAGTCCTTCTCCTACAATTCGGGGCCCCGCTTCTTCTGGAGGCTTCTTTCGTGACTCAAGAGCAGCCTCGGCCTCAGCCAATTGCCGCTTGAGTTTTTCCATTGCCTTAACAATAATCAAATTCAAAGCGACAATGTTCATTACTGAGGCCAAATTAGGACAAGGCATAAAATAAACAAAGTGCAGGGAAATGACAAATTGGAGATATCTCCATCCAACTTACGAGGGTAGGGCGTTCCGGGTCAAGGAAAACAACACGTAAAACCTGCTCAACAACGACTTGTTCCTTCTGCTCCTCAAACTGCATAAGTACATGCAAAAGATGATGTTTAACATCAGAGATTGGGAGGCACACTTGTTTCTATATTTTCATAGAATATACAGCACGTCTGAAAAATGATATAAATGACTCTAAATTACAACATGCTGTAGAAGCAGAAGATGAAAGATCCAGTTATAGAGAAGTTCCAATTACAGATTCTGTCAATAATTTTACATATTAATGATGTAGAAGTGTGGTAGATTTTAAAATCAATGAACTGACAAGAAAAGACTCATTTCAAATTGGATAATCAGTCTAGTTGTCATAGAAATATTAACAACCCTATTGCAGAAAAATAAAGTTTCACATAAGGTAAAGAGTCTGAAAAATGCCTTCAATCATACCAATTCTGGAACATAGTCCATTTCTCCTTTCACTTTTAAGCTCATGATCTTGAACTTAACCCTGCTTTTCTGGTCTACTGGTTTTTCATTGTTCTCCGGAGGTTCCACGAACTTGAATACTGTTGGTCACGTTACAATTTCAGATGATACACACTAAAATCTATACTAGCTGGCATTATATTCACTGCAAATGCCAATGCCAAAAAGCTTAAAAATGAAAGGGGGAGGGGGTGGTAAGGAAATATCAAGAGCAATGAATTACCAGTTGCAACAAGACTTTCACCAGGAGCAAGTATTCCCCCTGGAGGACGCATGTAACAACTCTTTGGTGCAGTTGTTTGGAACTGAAAAACCAACATGGAAATAGTAAGCACATAAATGATTCTGTTGGTGGATAAGCATAATATATCAAATCGACAGTAGAAAAGCTTCTGAAACTGTAGTCCAATGCGATACAATGTGCAGGATCAAATGTCTAGTTCTCCAACTAGTTATGACAAGTTGCCATAGTAAAAGATAAAATGCTTGAAAGGGAAAAAGCAGAGAAAAGAGAAGCTAGGATTGGTTGAAACACAATTACAGTCGATACCTTGAAAGCTACATGAGACTTGGAAGTGTTTTTAATCCCAACAGCACTCTTAACCTGCTTTCCAGGTTCATCTGCAGATGAAACAATATCACAGTAAGGAAGAACATATCTGCCATGAAATCATTAATCAGAAAAGGAATTCAACTGTACACAATCTACTGATAAGCAAATACTTCTAAATTGAACCTCTTACAAGAAATCCTGGGACCTAAGAAAGGAGAGAAAACCAAACGCACAGACAAATCACTGACACAGTAAGTAATGCTGTTGTCTATAGAAACCAAATGCTTTAGATCTAACTTCACAGCAAAACTATTTGTTAATCAACCCGACTCAATAAGTACCAGATTCAGGACAACTCTAACTTTTAACAAACAAGAATACATATATGTATACATACATAATGTTGAGTTTATGAAGAAGCCCTGGCCTGGTGAACCAAAACAAACTAGAAATCTACCAAAAATAAATATACTTTTCATAGATTATGAACAAGTAATGCAATGTATATGCATAGAAAAGACTAAAGAATCTCAAGATCCTACTCCAGGATTGAGATACTGTGATCATAGCTTATGTTATATCAACACTAATAGGAATCAAAACTTAACTAAAATCATGCAGCTTAAGAAAATCATAGAACACTCCAAAGGTACAAGTTATATGTAGTTATGTACTAATATCATGGTGAAGACCCAGATAAGCATTTAGAAACGAAACCAGTCTAAGCTAAGAAAACAGACATATCATGCAATCAAACTAAACATACAAAAGCAAACAAAATGTTCTTTCTTTCTTCAAGATTCTTAGATCAAAATCATTACTTTAACAACAAAAGAAATCCCAGATAAAAAAAAATCATTCAAAACCAAACATAAGTAAAGATAAGGGGAGTACATGGGAAGAAGAGCTTATTAGGAGGATCAAGACGGAGCCTTCTCCTAGCGGGAAGCAAAGACTTGGCCACATACGACACCGTACTGGCAGAATAAAGCGTCGGACGCTCCACAGACTCCTGAATCCGACTAAGCTGCTGAGCATTATGCCTAGAAGACAAATTCGAAGACGAAGAAGAAGATGAAGAGTAAGAAGGAGGAGCAGCATTTCTTGACTGCCAAAATGGCCTTTTGCACAGACTCCAAAGCTTCCCGTCGGACCCAAATTTCTCAGCCTCCACAGCCATTCTCCCCAACACAGTCACCGGAAATCAGCCTTCCGGCAAATGGGTTTTGCCGGAGATATTTGGAAAAGAGAGAGAGATATTTTGTTTGTGCGGGATGTCCTGAAAGATTGAATTTGTTGTGAAGTGTGTCTCAGTTTTGTGAAAGGTCTGTATGGTTGCAAATGGCGAATGTGAGTGAGTGTGACCTTTCACACTCTGGACTTTTTGGATTGTCGAAAACTGGCGGTGGTTACTTTTAACTCTCCCTGCTGTTCTTGGTTGTCACTTTGGCGCAGGAGTTTTTCAAAGTTTTAAGAACTTTTGGGCTGTACTCCTCTTTTCTTTTTGGTTTTTGTTGAGACTTTTGCGGCTTCAATCTCTCTGGTTTCTCTTTTAAGATACAAGAGCTAATTACATTTTTCATTTCACTAGCCTTGAGTTTTACCACATTGTGATTTATTATTCTAAAATTGAAACAATACTTTGATCGTTTGTCTGACCGTTAAATGATGAACATCGATAAATTTAATCTTGTCAGAATTACTAGCGTAGAGTTTGTCCTAATATTTTGGTGCAGTCGGAACATTTTGACCATTGCAAATCACCTAAGATGAGATGTTACAAATGTCATATGATAGTTTCATATTTTAATCTTGTAATTTCTTTGATATCAAGTCACCAATTGACGTTAAATTTTACGTGAGTAGATTTTAGGAATATAACAGTTGATAGCAACACTAGGCTCTAGCGAAGCCATTTGTGGACGAATTAGAGCTTTAGTTGCACCAACGATCGACACATTCCCATTCAAATCTTGTTATGATTTCTTTCGATTTATTCTTTGGTGCGACATTCTACTTTTGCTTTAAAAGAATGGTTGGATAAATCATAAATGGGATAAATTGACAGAGAAAGGCTTAAAAGAGAGCATGCATAAGGCCTCATAATTATGAATAGGCCCTCCCAATTCCATGATGCCAGTTAGTACCATTATGTGCAACATGTAGTTCTTGCTCAGACAGTGGTGGCATTACTGATGCTCCCATGTGACCCTCTTGTTTATAACTAGTAGAAAGAAGGCATCTTCTCAAATCTCAATCAATGAATGAAATCATGTTTGATAGGTACAATAATGATTTTGGCCTACCAACAATTTCATTTGGGGCAATGTTAACAAATCTAAATCGCTAATGCTGTGGTATGCTAGGGTATAATCGAACAGCTTTAAAAGTGAAGTTACCTTCTGTTCCCCCTATGCTGTGAATCTTTCTTCCTTTGAGATAGTCGAGATTGATTGTATAAGTTTGATGTATGTACGTAGTAGCCAATAAGGGATCTTATTGCTTAGAGATTAGAGCACAGTAGTATTCCTACCATTTCGATCAGGTACAGATTAATATAATATACTTACTGATCTTGATGAATTTCTTAATTATAGTAGACATAATGGAAAGAGTACTGGCAAGATCATCATCCCCTTTCCAGCTCAATTGGGTCCCCAGCAGCTCAAGTACATTATTAATTAGTCCAAGTGAATCTCCTGCATTACCATTCTTCTCCTCTAACACCATGTTTGAAGAAGATGATCGATGAAGAAGACTTTTCCCTCACTTAACAGCAGTTGTAGACTTGCTCTTGATCTCATTTCATCGCTTTAACTTTGTTTTGGATGATTACAAGTAAATTAACAAAAAAAAAAAAAAAAACTGTAACGTATAGACAGCTGAATAGGAGACTTTAAGCTAGCTATTAAGAATGGAGGTGGAGGCAGCTGATTGAGGGGGTGATGATATCATGAAAGTGGAACAGTTTCGCTCTCATAATAGCTTCTGTTTATCGGCTTTTCAGCTGGTGTGCAAAATTTTATGGGAGTATAGGATCATAAACAAGAAGAGAATTCCATAACTCCAGTTTTAAAACGGGATTGGTCTTATTAGATGGTATCATGACCTTGTGGTACCACCCAGCCACCTGAATCATGTCTTTACTCTTTAGGGTATAGTTTGTGTGAAATGCTCTATGACATACCCCCGGACTGCATGACTATAAGTTTTTGGGGTATCTGAGCATGATATTGCTGCCATTGGTTTCATGTGACATCAACTTATAATAATTTAATCTCTTTTCAATTTCAATAAATTTTACTCTACTATGCGCTCATCTATCAATGATTCACATATTTGAGATGTTGGAAGCAATTAAACAATAATTTGATATGCAACAAGATATGATATGCGAATGCCAATTTGGACAGATTGAGATGGTGCAAAGGCAACATTGAATGATCGAAGTCTGCATCCATCTACTCCAAGTGTAGATTATAGACGTAATTGATTTTATTTGTTTGCGGGATGCAGGTAGTCTCTTACCAATATCAAATAAATGGAGCCATGGTGACACGGTAACTCTTCAGCTACCATTAGTTTGAGAACGTAAGCTATTAAAGATGATCAGGCAGAGTATGCTTCACTCCAAGCAATTCTATATGTTCCAACTCTGCTTGCAGCTCATACCAATGGATACAAAAACTCAACTTTTGCCTTGACCAATTTAAACCAATCGATCGAACTAGACATCTTTCCAGAAACAAGCACTACTCTTATTGTTCATGCCTACTTTAGACTCATTTTAGATGACTTGTCAACAAAAGCTTCCACGACGACGCTATTGGAAAATCAGTCATGCTAGAACTGTTTGATTTTCCTAGGAAGGTTTTGGGCATCAATTGAGTAATTAATTATTTACGGTGGCTTTCTCATTGTGGGTACAGTCATCAACTGCCTCGATGTTTTTAGCACTATAGAGCAAGCTAATTTTAGCGTTGTTGCTAATAAAAAAGTAAGAAAAAAAAAAACATCGCAACTTATATTTTTCTTAAAATATTATGTTTGTACAAGAAATCAGAAGTGCAACTTTAAATTGATATTATTTTGTACACACTAATAAATTGTTAAATTTTATACCCCTCTAATAATTTTAGAAAAATCTGAAAGGTCAACAAATAACAAACCTCATGTGTAGTACCAATAAAATTATGTATGAGCTTAGCAATTTTGTATATTTATTCACTTTATGTTGTGCCTAAACTGTGTGACAATGAGAGAGCAAGATTGCAGTAATAATTGGCAGGGTCTATTGTTCAGTCGTGTGAGTGAACCACAGACATTACGTGTTTGAATTTCCCTTTTCTTTTAAGAAGAAGCGTTTGAATTCTGGGGGGTCCAATTCAGGTGAAACCAGTACAGTGGTTGCTTTGACTGGCCACTCCAATCTCCTTTTATAAGCAACAGTTGAGTCCCATTCCCAAACCATGGTTAAACAAATCCAAGTTGCTTGGGTGAGAAAGGCAGAAAAACTCGAGGAAGTTCTTGGGATGGGAGAGGTTGATAAGAAATTTAAGCAGATCAATAAAGAGAATTTCTTACCGATTCCTCCCATTCCAACAATTTCCTAGGCTTACTCCCCTTTCAATTTTTGTTGTTTATTACTGAGTGATTACCATATCCATACAATCCATTAAACTTCTTCCTGTTTTGTTTGAGCGAGAAGGAGTAACAGGGAAAGAGAGTGAGAGTGAGGAAGTTATGGGCATGAGGGGATTGGGAAGAACGCAGTTCTGGAAAATCCAAAAGGGATCCAACTTCTTCCCTAAACCCCTCATTCCAATGATTTCCTCCCGTTCATCTCTTTCCCTAGCTTTTCCTGTTTATTTAATTTGCCACATGATCATTTCTACTTCATACATTGTGTCGTTTACCATCATTGCTTTCAAGTATCAGTGAAAGTCATGAACTTTGATCTGTAGATAAATTAACCACTTTGATTGAAGTCCTGAAATTTACAAAGCCTTGCTACAATCAGAACAAGTTTATTTTATTTTGGGTGGTATCAAGATCTGATCTTTCAGAGTCTCACTATGAGATTCGTAACCCCCGAGTCTCCTTATAAAGCATTTCTTACCGGACCTCTTTAGTTACCTTTGGATCGGTGATAGGAATGAAGACCATAATTGGTGCTAGCATTTAGTGAATGAAGCAACGAAATTGGCTGTATGTTGGGAAAGACACAAATCCAAAAGAAACGAAGAGATAAAAAAAAGGGCTAATGAAATAATGTTGCCAAAACTTTGAGATTCATTGTTTATATCACAGAGAAACAGAGATCTACAAGTTACGATTAATCATTAACAAATTTTGTTCAGAACCAAAAAAAGTAAAAAGTGGCCTAATGAACTAGCTCAATTGGGACCCCAGCAGCTGAGGTACATGACTTTTCTGAGAGACTCCTCAGAATGCTTGGCCTTGTCATCTCTGAGTTTAGTTGAAACCAAAGCAGAGGATGAGGAAGAGAGTTTTGAATGAGCCTGAGAATAAGACCTGAGATGGGTCTTGGCTTGCTGCTGCATCAATTTCATTGTGTAATTCCACCTGCAGATTCCTTGGTCTTTCAAGGCCTCCACAACTCCCACACTTGCTGCCACTATCCATGCTCTCCTTGCTGATGATGAAGAACTCATATTGTTGATGATGGAAAACTGAAACTGCTGTTTGATTTTTTTTCTTTTTTTGAAAGGGAAACTGCTGTTTGATTGTGCTTGACAGTTTGGTGAATGTTGAGCAAACGGTGAGATGGTTTTGCTCTTATAAGTTCATGAACGGAGGAGGGAGCCCATAAAATATGGGAAAACCAGGAGCTGCAGGCAATGGTTTTACTTGAGAGTTTGTTTGGTTTCGGCGTCATCATTGCCAAGTGTCACTGCTCAATTACTTCACTACAAACAAATATAGATGAGCACACGGTTTTCCTTATAAAATCCATCAAAGCCTCAAGTATAGGAGAAAATCCACTTGCTATTTTTTTACACTTTGGTTTTGTTGATTTTAAACTGGAAATTGTCATTTTCCAAATTAAATTCACTCTTCCTTGACAAAAAAAAAAAAAAAATCACACTTCTAGTGTAAAGAAAATCTAATTGTTTAAGTTAAAATAAATTAGTAAAATTCATACTTTAGGGCATCAGTATTTTGGATCAGTGATGCTTTGAGTTGGAAGAGGGCTAATGATAATATGCCAAAATGGATCAATTCTCATATTAGTTTCTTCCATGCATTACAGAGTCAGAAATCTACAATTTAATTACAATCATGCATTCTCTGTAAACAAGCAAATTTGGTTAGTTGGGACCCCAAGAGTGGAGGTACATGACTTTCCTAAGAGACTCCTCGGACTGCTTTGGCTCGTCATCTCTGAGTTTCCTCGAAAACAAAGCAGAGTATGAGGGAAGAGAGTTTGGTGTAAGCCTGAGAATAAGACCTGAGGTGGGTCATGGCATGTTGCTGCATCAATCTCATAGTTTGGCTCCACTTACAGATCCCTAATTGGTCTTTTTGCAAGGCCTCCACAACTCCAACACTTGCCGCCACTACCCAAGCCCTGTTTGCTACTGACGTTAAAGAACTCATATTGTTGATGATCTTGATCATCTAATGGAATCAGAAGTGTGATGTTCTTGTATGTTCTGATGCTAATCAAGCAAAGCTTTGAAGAATGTTTTGAGCAAATAGGGTGAGATGGTCTTGCTTTTATAGAGGGAGTGAGAGTACAAGTTGTGTCTTGTCAAAAAAAAAAAAAAGAGTACAAGTTGTGGAATCAAGTAATAAGATATTGAAGAAACCATGCGCTGGAGGCTCTGTAGCTACTGCTGGTTTTTGCTTACAGTGGTGAGTCATATTATTTTCAAGTGCACAGGTAGTCTCAATTATGACAAGCTTGCCTATATCCTCTACACGTCTATAAAATGCTGCAGAGGAGCACATGATTTTCCCTAAAATCCCATTTGAGCCTCAGGTATGGGACAGGAACCCATTATTACGTTTTTGTTTGTTTTCTTTCTGGTTAGGATTAGGAAACTGTTTGGTGATGCAATTACTGCATAATCTGCATTAAGGCCTACTTTCATGGTGCTAATTAAGTATATACAGATCCAATTGTTGCTTTCCAGTCAATACAACTCGAATGCTACCACTTTAATGTTTCAATCAGATGAAGAAGCTGCAACGTTTATAGGTAGAACTTTCAAAAGCAGATTTGGAAAGAATGGCGCAGCTCTGAGCTGCGGCCATCTTCCATAGAACAAGTATGAATTTTGAAGAGGCCTTGATTCCATCAAGAAACCTTTCTTGATATATATCTTATATCTCTTACGCAATCTGAATTTCATTACCTGGACCACTAATCTTTTCCTTCTACAATCAGGAACAGGATGCTATGACTTAGAATAGGGTTGCCAAATGGGTTTTTGATTTGCCATTTTGCCATATGCTTTTGTCATTGAAATAGAAAAAACTATACATTACTCAAGAGAGTAAATAGTACAGAGCATGTCAATAGTTATAACAAAACCTACAACAATTTGCTACAATAATGGCAGAGACATCACTCAATTTCCTTCCATTTAATTACAAGCCAAACTGCCAAAGCCATCGATCAACAAGTTTAATTCTTGTTCAGCCCAAGCCCAAGCCCAAGCCAAAGTAATCTTGCTCTCGATTTTAAGTGCTTGCATGAATAATTGAACTAGTTATTGGGACCCCAGCAGCTCAAGTACATGACAGTCCTCAAAGACTCCTCTGACTTCTTGTGCTTCTCATCCCTGACTCTGCTCAACGCTGAGGTCGAAGAAGAAGATAGCTTGTTCTTGTTGGCCTGAGAAAAAGACCTGAAATGGTTCTTGGCTTGTTGATGGACGGATCTTATGGTGGGTGAGTTCCACCTGCAAATACCTTGGTCCTTCAATGCCTCCACAACTCCAACACTTGCTGCCACAATGGCCTTGCTTGCTCTTGAACTAGTACTCATGATGGTGACAATGATTTTCTCTTTTCTGATAGAAGAAATAATCCTCTGTTTGTGTTTTGGAATTTCTCACAGGTGAGTTTGAATGGTTTCAGAATGAGGTGGTCATTATATAGAAGAGGGATGAGGTAGAGGAGCCAGTGGTATTTGTTTTGTCTGTTTCCTTTGGTAAAAGTCTGTGGGTGGAAACTTAAATGGTTTTGCTTAAACAAATGTCCATAGGCCCGCGGTCTGGAAGTTAGTTAAACCACTTGTGAGTACTTTGTTTTCCATGAAAGGTGGGTTTGGGATAAGGATAAGGGCCAAAATAACCAATGATTAACAAAAAGGAAAGTAATTCCTTTTTCCAAGAATTCTTTTTTGCTTTAGACTATTGATATGGTATGTACAATGATTAAATGAAAAGAAAAAATTATATTGACATCATTTATTTTTTATTTCGAGTTTGGTATGGAATAACCTGTAAAATAAGATGTACGTAATTTTTCTGCTCTACACTAGTTATAACGTTAAAGAACTAGATCAAACGAAATTACAGACGTACATTTCATAGAAATTACTATGTAGGCTCTATCTACTGCTGGTTTTTGGCCTAGTGGTGACTGAGGATGGGTTTCCTGCAGGGTGGTTTAGTTTCAACTGCAGACGTAGCTAGTGTTCTCTAATTACAAGTTTACCTATATATTCAACACGTCTCTATACACCAGCGCAGAGAAGCACATGGTTTTCCTTATAAAAATACATTTAAGCCTCAGGTATAGGAGAAGAACCCAGTTGTGTTTATTTATCTTTTTGTTTGTTTTTTAATGGGAATTTTGTCCCATCTTCTTATGACAAATTAAAACTAGTTGCTTGGTTTCTCAAAAAAAAAAAAAAAAAAAAAACTAGTTGCTTGGAGAGTAAAATAACTCCCCCACACAATTTTTCTCGTGTAGTAACTGCATTACACATTGTTTTCACTTTTCACTTTTCACTTTTCACTTTTCACTTTTCACTGGCCACTTACATAGCATCAACTTTTGTGTGTTTACTTGAGGATCCAGCTGTTGGTTTCAATTGGGGAAGAAGTTGCAATCCCAAATCTTAAGCCTCACTCACTCAAAAGTACTAGCTAGTGAACTTTTGAGAGGCTTTGTTCAAGTATCTTTCATCCATCTGCAATTTTCTCCATCTCTGATGGGTGGACGTTTCTGCAATTTTCTCCATCTTCGATGGAGATCAATGTCGGCTCCTCCTTTGGTGTCGTATACCTCGAGTGCGGTGCAAACCGTCTCTTCTATCCTTCCAGTTTGCTTTTCAAAGGCGTGGTTTTCGACTCCTCATGCTGCGGCGGATTGCGATGTGTTCCCTTTCTCTCAGATCTCTACAACTTGGGATTCCAGGCTGTGGTCGATCTGGGCCTGTGGTCGGCGACCTTCCACCTGGAAATCGGATCCGGATCTGGGATCCAGGGACTATGAAGGCGTCTTGGAACCTTGGCCGGGCCTTCTTGGACTTTCTGGTAGTAGGGCTGTGGGAGGGGCTCGAGATGGGAAGGTTCACGCCTCAGCCTTCCGGCGGAGTGCAGCTGTCGGGTTTTTTTTTTTTTTTTTTTTTTTTTTTTTCTGGTTTCTGGTTCCCAGATCAGAGGGAGTTCGCGGCAGGAGACGGCGGTGCTGCAGTCCGTGGGTGATGGTGACGCGACGTTCTGGCTCAGAAGTGGGACGTGCAGGCTTGGGGATCCAAGGGTGGAACGACCTCGGATGGGGCTGTACGACTGGTGGTCAGGGTGGTGGCGCTTGGAGTCATGTGGACGGATCTGGGACCTGTGTTTTCCGGCGTTGCAGATCTGGCAGGTTGGTCGGACGGAGGGCTGAAGCCAGGGTGCCCAGATCAGATTGAGTTGGGCTTGGGCATTTGTCAAGGTTGACCCGTCAATCTTGATTTTGGATTCGGGCCGAATTTGGATCCGCATTTGGGATCCGGGTAGTCTTCAAATCCGGATCTTGGATCCGAGACGGCTGCTCATATTGATCTGATATTTGTTCTGGTTCTTGGGAGTTCGTTTGCTAATTTTCGAGTTTCTGACACCCTCGGTTACTTTCGAACTCTCGGTGAGCGAATCATCTCTCCTAGGTGATCATATCACCGGTTACGGTTACAGTTACGGTTACTATTGTATTTACACTGCTCTCGTGACATATGCAGTGCAGCGATATCGTTCGGCATCAAGTCACATGGTTACCTTTTATTCTAGATGCGTTTATGCATCTTGTTATCTTTTATTGTTTTCCTACACTTTAGATGCGTTTGTGCATCTTTAAAGCATTATTGTTTTTATTTCGATGTTTTTGCATCGCTCCATGTACTTCTCAGTTTCACCTAATATAGTTGTCGTCTTTCCCTTAAAAAAAAAATATATCTTTCATCCACGTTCAATTCATGGGATGACATTAAATTAGTATCATACTAGTAATTTCTAGTTTATCAGAATTGATTCATTTTGGACCTCAAACTTCTACTATTTTGAAGAACAGTTGATTACTTATAAGGGTCTGCCCAGATGGGTGTTTTGGATTTCTCATATGCTTTTGTCACTAAAAATTAACTCTCTGTTACTCAGAAAGGGTAGTACTGATCAAGGCATCAAAAGATGTATAACATTGTCAACAGCTATAACAAAAATTTACATCATTTTGCCCCAATTGCATGAGAGAACAGACGATTTTCCTTCCATCTAAATTAGATGATCTAATTACAAGCCAAACCGATGGATCGACAAGTTTCATTCTTGTTCATCTCAGGCTCTATATAACCAGCAACGGTTCCATAAATAAGTAATCTAGCTCTTGATTCCGAGTGTTAGACTCTTAGTTGGGACCCCAGCAGCTTAGGTACATGACTGTCCTCAAGGACTCCTCCGACTTCTTCAGCTTCTCATCTCTAACTCTGCTCAAAGCAGAGGTTGAAGAAGAAGATAACTTGGTGTTGGCCTGAGAAAAGGACCTGAACTGGGTCTTGGCTTGTTGGTGAATAGATCTTATTGCGGAATTCCACCTGCAAATTCCTTGATCCTTCAGTGCCTCCACAACTCCAACACTTGCTGCCACAATAGCCTTGCTTGTTCTCGAAGTAGTACTCATGATGATGATTTCTTTTCTCTTCTGGTAGAATTACTAAATCTCTATTTGAGTGGTTTGGATTTCTCACTGGCGAATATGAATGTTTTGAGTGTATTGATGAGGTAGATGAGAATGAGGTGCCCTTTATATAGGATTTGAAGAGAGGGAAGCCAGTGCATGGTATTAGTTTTGTCTGGTTTTCTTTTGGTAAAGTCTGTGGGTGGACTGGTGGAGTGATGTGAGAGAGATACATACATCATACATGGCTTTTCTTTCATGCCCATTGCCCGCGGTCTAGGAGTAGAACTAAAAACCACTCGTGTCCTTGTTTTCCAGGTAGGTGGGCTGTGTGGGGATAGTGAGTAATGTACAATAAAAACCTTCTGTTTTTATTTTTTTCTTATATTTAATTGAGACTTTGTTTAAGCTAATGCTTCTTTAGCACTCCTTTTATGACTGAACGACGTCGGCAAGGATGTGTTAGATTTTTTTTTTTTTTGGACGTGAGGATGTGTTAGATTGATTGATGCATTTCCGTTTTCAAGAGGTCTTTTAAATGAGAATAATTTGTAAAATAGGAATAATTTTAAATGAAAAACTATCATCGGTTTTGGTATCTTAAAATGATAATGACTGTCTAACAAATAACTCATCAGCATGAGGTGTTTTAAACAGTGGTGGAGGTAGAATTTAATCTTAAGTACAGGGGCACTCGGATGTTTTAAGAAAAACATTTAGAACTTAAACTATATACCAAAACTTTAATGAAAATTAGATCATTAGAATAAGGTTCCAATAAGATCATTTTTTTAAATTACATATTTTATTAATAAAATATTTTTAGATTTCAGAAAACTTTTTTTTTAGTTACATATTTTAGAAAAAAAATTTATGATGGGGATATAAATTATATTTGACTTTTAAAATTACAAGGAAGTATAGTGTGTTTTTTTTTTTTTTTTTTTAATAAACAATGAAGTACAGTGTTAAAAACAAATAAAAGTATCTTTTTTTTTTCAAACACAAATGTACCGGGTGGGTCTGTTCAGACCTCCCAATTTACTATTTGGATCTCTCTTCATTTTTTTGGCCACTGAACTTCCTGATTTACCCCTATTTTTATCTATTTACACCTCTGTTATATATGCGATGTTCCAATAATAAAAGAAAAAAAAATTGCACTTCTAAACTCCTGTTAGCTTTCATGATCAACTGGGAGCACACCCAAAAAAAATAAAAAATAAAAAATCTTTTAAGATTAACGATTTCACTGTTTTTGACTTTTTGGTAATTACAATCGACTAATTTGAACTCTCAATTTCAAACCCCATTTTGTGTTCTTCTTCAAACAATTTGGCATTACTTGATGCAGTTGAAGTTGGATTTCCATTGAAGCAATTTAAAGAACCTTATAATTCTTGATTGCCTAGCCAGGTTTGATGAATCTTGGTCAATCCTTTTTGGGTTGAGAGAAAAGTCAGTGAAAGTAAGTGTTGACCCTGTTTTTGTTTTCTGATTTCAAAGATATATTGACGTTGAAATTGAATAAATTTAAATTCAAATATTTTAAATATCATCCAATCTATAATTTATAAAATCTAATAATAAACTTGAGATGAAACAATGAAGACGTCTCAAGCTCCTGGAGCCAGTGACAACCAATTGGGAGATGGGTATGAGAAGAGAGAGAGAGAGAGAATGAGAAAGAGGGAAAGGAGAATAGAGAGAGGATTACAATAGAGAGTTGGAGAGAAAGAGAGATGTCTACTGCTATTTTCTAGTTTTGATCAAAACGTGTTTCTTCCTCTTCTTAATCTTTGATTAGATGGTGATTTCAAATAAATAAGTTGGAGTAGTTATTTTAAAGTTTGAATTTTAACTTTCTAAATTTTGTGGATAGGGATAGAATTGGAGAGAGAACTGCAAGATGTAAGAGGGGAGCTGTAGCTCCCACGATGTAGATGCAGGTGTTTTTTTTATTTTATTTGTAGAGAGGTAAAATTGGTTTTAAAATTGTGCAAAAAATGAAGGAGATCCAAATAGCAAATTGGGAGGTCTCAAATCAGCCAATGTTGCCAACGGAAGTCGAACAGGGGACCTGCAGTAAGAAATAGACAAGTCTGACCACTGCAACAAATTGACAACTAGTGCTATTAAGAAACTCTTACTAATTCATACGTTTTTTATAAAAATTTCAGTAGGGCACGAGACCCACCGTGCCCGTGGCTCAACCTTTGAATTTAAATTAAAATAAATTTTAGCAACGAAATTTTGTTGAAAAAGAATTTTATTGATGAAAAGTCATCGAATGATATGAGTGTCACTTTGACCGATGAATAACCGGTCGACAAAGGTATCTTAAGAGCAAGTGCACCGGTCTGGTATTGACCTGGCAAAAGCATGGAATTATGACGTGGTGACCGGGCATGTAGAGATTCATCCCTCCACCGGTTGGTTTTTGCCCAGCCAAAACTTGGCTTGGGATGACCGAGGGGAAGAAAAAGGGCAAAGCCCTGACTAATTTCTTGACCAGTCGAAGGAGAAGCCCAGCTGCCACGTTGGAAGGGGAGAGAACATGGCTGACGTCACAGAGCCTGGGTTGCTTCGATCTCGGCCTAGGGGCAGCGTCTGGCCGGTTTGACGCCACAGAGCGGCCGGACGAGGTGAGGCGACTTCGGGGGTGGCCGGGTCTTTGGCCGAAGGAAGATGGAGGCCGGAGAAAAATTCGGGTCGGGTCGGACGAAACCCGCCAGTTCTGGGGGCGCGCGAGAGAGAGAGACCGGAGGGGGAGGGGGGGGGGGAAATGAAAATAAGAAAAAATTTCGTCCTTTGAAATAAAATAGAATTTTTTTTTTCTATTTATAGAAAATTTTCAGATTTCAAAAATTCATAATAAATTCATACAAAGTCCGATTTTTGCATTCCACATATGCACGAACTCGTATCGACGATCTCTATAACTTTCATGAAGGAAGTTTTCCCAAATTATGTATGTGTAAAAAGTCGATTTTCGAGACCCCCCTAAAATTATATAATAATGAACAGTGTTGACCGGGCAAGAAAAACAACGGGTGTAAACCCATGTCCAGTGGCAGTGAATAGTAACTTGACTGGTCGAATTCTCGACTTATCGACTTTGCCTTTTCTTGACTACGGGTGCACTTGCTCTAAGATAGTAATGACTTCTACAGTAGGTCTACAACTCTGAAATGAGAATTGACGATCGTGCTCTCATCAAGCACAATATCATGGGAACTAGTAGAAGATAGCGTACATTTCCATGCACCGAGAAGAATGGTGAAAAGAAGTACAGAGAAGTAAACTTGTAAAAGGCAATTAATTTGTACCGATGTTTGCCCTCATAGTAAAATTCAGTCTTCTCTTGTTAGTTTACATTTATCTTTAACTAGTTCTGATGATATTGCGGTTAATGAAAGTATTCATCGTCTTATTTGTCCTCATTGCATTGAGATTGCTAGTAAATTTCAGAAGGTTGATGATAGAAATTTGTTCATACTCTCTGATCTCAATTGCAAGAGAAGGAAGTGACTATTGCAGTTACTAGTTTTTGTATAGTAAAACCATCTTTCTAAACTCGATTTGAATGACCTCAAGAGAAATCAATAGCATTGCAAGTTGAACCAAATTCGAAATTGACAAAGTCCTCAACTTTTTCCTTTCTCTTCTACAATTGAAATGAAGGTAGCAACAGCAACTGAGACCAACCATTGCATGTTATGCAAGTCTCTGAAAGTAGACCTTCATGAGTCCAATTCATATTAGTGAGGATTTGTTACTGTTCAAACAAATTCATATGCTAATTTGGTTCCAACTGTTTGATCAAAGCGTTTTATCCGAGAAATCAGATTGAAATGGTAGTGTTAGCCCTATATACATTGGGAAAGACATGCAAATCCAAAAGCAATGAAGAGGAGGCTCATGATGATCGATATGTAAAAATCACCTCTCAAACGCATTTCTTCTTTGTTTTACAGAGAATCAGATATATACAGTTTGCAATCACTCTCTGTAAATAAACAAATTTCTCTAGTTGGGACCCCAAGAGTTGAGGTACATGACATTCCTCATAGACTCCTCAGATTGCTTTGGCTTGTCATCTCTGAGTTTCCTTGATAACAAAGCAGAGTATGAGGAAGAGAGTTTGTGGTGCGCCTGAGAATAAGACCCGAGGTTGTTTTTGGCATGTTGCTGCATCAGTCTCATTGTGTGATTCCACCTGCATATGCCTACTTGGTCTTTCAATGACTCCACAACTCCCACACTGGCTGCCGCTATCCAAGCCCTGTTTGCTACTGATGATGAAGAACTTATAGTTGCTGTAATCTTGTAATGGAAGACCGGGAAGTGTGATATTTGGGATTGATGATAAGGAAGTTTTGATTGATTTTGAGCAAATGCTGTGAGATGTTGTTGCTTTTATGTAGGAGGAGGAGGCTCATAAAATATTGAGAAAGCCATGCACTGGTAGGCTGTGTAGCTACCGCTGGTTTTTGGCCCAGTGGCTAGTGGTGAGTCAGGATTGGTTTTCAGTGTGGTTTAGTTTCAAGTGCACACGTAGCTGCAGTTCTCTCATGACAAGCTTGCCTATATACCCAACACGTTTCTATACACCAATGCAGAGCAGCACATGGTTTCCCTGATATCCCATTTTAGCCTCACAGGTGGGACAAGAACCCAGATGTGTTTGTTTTTAGAGGAAATTGTCCCATTTTCTTATACATCGTAAATTAATCTAGATTTTTCGAGTTAAATTACTTTTTACTCAATTTATCTGGTGTAGTAACTAACTGCATTAGGCATTGTTTTCACTGGCCATCTCAATAAAAAGCATCAACTTCTTATTGTTGGTTTCACTTGGGGAAGAAATTGCAGACTCTGAAGCCTCAATCAAAAGACTCGAAGTACTAGTGAACTTTTGAGAGGCTTTGTTCAAGTATCTTAGATCTCACTAGCATTTTATCCACGTTGTTCTTTTATTTGAAGATTAGTTCATAACTTAGGACCGGGTGGCCCAAATGGGTGTTTCGGATTTGTCATATGCTTGTCATTAGAAGTTAACTTTGCATCACTGATAAGAAACAGCTAGTAGTACTGATCAAGGCATCAATTCTCAGACATGTAAAAGCTTTATAAAAATAGTCAATAGTTATAACAAAACTCTACATCAATTTGCTCCAACTGCAGAGACAAGAGACAATTTCCTTCCATCTAATTACAGCCAAAGTGATGGATCGAAAAGTTTCATTCTTGTTCAGCCCAAGCTCTATGTAACCAGCAATGGCTTCCATAAATATGTAATCCTGTTCTTGGTTGGACTCCTAGTTGGGACCCCAGCAGCTCAAGTACATGACTGTTCTCAAAGACTCCTCTGACTTCTTGACCTTCTCATCTCGGACTCTGCTCAAAGCCGAGGTTGAAGAAGCAGATAGCTTGGTGTTGGCCTGAGAAAAGGACCTGAACTGGGTCTTGGCTTGTTGGTGCATGGATCTAATGGTGGAGTTCCATCTGCAGATTCCTTGATCCTTCAATGCTTCCACAACTCCAACACTTGAGGCAACAATAGCCTTGCTTGTTCTTGAGGTATTACTCATGGTGATCGATTTCTTTTCTCTTCCGATTGAAACACTAAATCTCTGTTTTGAGTGTTTTGGGTTTCTCACTGGTTGATATGAATGTTTTGAGTGTATTGATGAGATAGATAAGAATGAGGTGCTCTTTATATAGAAGAAGAGGGATGGGGCGGGCTTAAAGAGATAAAAGCCAGTGGTATTTCATACCTGTTATTCTTTTCGTAAACTCTGTGGGTGGCCTGGTGGAGTGATAAGACGAGAGCTACTTGTTTTGCCTTTAAATATTGTACTTAGGCCGGCGGTGTTGGAGTGAAAACCACTCGTGTACGTCCTTGTTTTCCAAGAAGGTGGACCAGGATATGGAGGCCTAAAAATAACCAACGATAAAGACTTCTTTCCTGGTTGTTCGATCTCTTTCTCATTCTCACTATGTTCGTTTGTCAAGGTTCACAGCCATTTTAGATTTTTGTTTTCTTTTAAGCTTATGCTATTTTAGAATCCTTGAAGGGTTTAGTGGCATGTGGCAGTCTATTTCTCATTATCTATTTACGGTTATTTATGTTAAAAAAATTCGATTGGACATGTATTGTAATTAAATGAAAAAATTGTGGTTCACTCTCTACTTATTTTACAATTCACACTATTTTTTTTTTGATAACTTAAACTCTGTCTTTACCGACTTAATTTTTTTTTTTTTTTTTATGAAAATTTGATCAAATAAGCAAATATGGAGTATGGATTACAAATTAGGGAGTGTAAATTTCACTCTCTATGAAAAATTCTCAACAGAAGTTTCTAAGAAACCTTGAAATTCTCCCAAGAAGAGGCTCATATATAATGACATCCTCCAAGGCGGATAAAAACCTATCCGCCGGAGTTTTCAAGATATCCAACGATACAATGTCCAAAATAACTAATGACTTCAAAAAGTGGGAGAAGCGGATCAACAGAACTATGAAAAGCTACAGCTTTGGGACTCATACAACCTAGACTAAGAAATATACTCCACATGAAAATTTCTCATATAAAAGAATCGTTTAATTTTATTTTGCTTATACATGTTTATAGGGAAGTAAATGGTGTCGCTCATAGACTCGCGCATCTTGTTGTGCGGAGGAAGCGTAACAAACAGGGTATTGATATGAATTCCTAGAGTAACAACCAATGATAAAGAAAGTAATCAATAAACAAACCACAAAGAAGGTGTAAACCCACACACGTTCGATCCCTGCTACCAATAATCTCTCATTTAGTGGGCAATCTAGAAAATGTCCTGCATAATTCCATACCAATGGGCTGGGTTGGGACACTGGCCAGTTTCGTAAGTCCTGTTGGGTTGAGGTCGTAGGTTTGCCCTGGCCCTGGTAGTGTAGGGAAGCCTCCCTCTTACCTAAATTTTTCTTATCCAAACAAAAAAAAAAAAAAACAACAACCCCAAGATTTATAGTGGTTCATTAAGTCAGTGTGATTGAGCTAAATCCACTTTCAAAGCTGGCAAGATATTCCATTATGATCAATTGTGATAAACATACAATTAGAGTTTATAAACAACTCTCTCTACCCAAATCCCCAATACACCATCCTATTAACTCTCTCTTGATTCAAATAGAGAAGAATAACAATACTTACTGCTCATATACAATACATAGCAACACCAACACCTAAGCTCAAGAAGCTTCAACAATGGAGTACGTAGCTAAATCACCAACAAATAGAGGAAGGCATAATGAGTATTCTAGAATGGCTTCTAATGTTTTTCTCCACTTCTTCTAGAATGGCTTATATATATTATATATCAGATCCTATCCAGAGCGGAGCTCCGCTTTGAAATTAACGTGTGAAGTTCGAGTTTTGGGTCACTTTTCGGTCGCATATCCACATTTCAACAGTTCAGTTTTTAGGTACTAGTGTATAGATCATCTATGCAAATTTTCAGCCAAATCGATAATTGTTAAGGCATTGATAACTGCCTTAAAGCTAGTACGGTTCAGGTTAACATATTCATTTCGTCCATTGGTTTGTGCGAGTTAGATAGCTTAACAATCATCAATTTGGCTGAAAATTTGCAGAGATGATCTATACATTAGCACCTAAAAACTGAACGGTCGAGATGTGGATATGCAACCGAAAAATGACCCAAAACTTGAACTTCATACTTTAATTTCAAAGCGGAGCTTCACTCCGGATAATATATATATATATATATATACAGGGCCCTTCTAGTGAGGGATCCATTTTTTGATCTTTTCTAGGGATAGGGCATTTGACCAACTTTTCGATCATATTTTTGCATCTCAACCGTTCAGTTTTTAGTTATTAATGTATAGATTACTTCTGCAAATTTTCAGCCAAATTAATTATCATTAAGGCATTCAAAATGACGATTATAAGTATGAACGGTTCAAGTTTGACAGATTTGGTTCGTCCATTGATTTAATCTAGTTTGATACTTTAACGATCACCATTTTGGCTGAAAATTTGCAGAAATAATCTACACATTATGACATAAAAACTGAGCGGTTGAGATGACGAAATGTGATAAAAAAAAAGTTGATCTAATGCCCTATCCCTAGAAAAGACAAAAAAAAAAGATCCCTTAGTGGAAGGGCCCTCTATATATATACTTATGTCACACATATGTCAACTTAACCTAGGCACATGCACCTCACATGATCTAAAATAAAGGGCATAACACTTGGGCCACACCCATCAAGCGGAGCTAACAAACAACAATCTCCACCTTAGCTTCACTAGTTCACTTGGTATGGAACCTCTAAGAAAACACATGTATCACATGTTCCATAAACTGTGTTAGTTTTAGAACTTATGAAGGAACCCTACTATCTTAATTCTGTCCATTTGGATTATGGGTGGGTTAGTAGGTGCACTATAACCCTGCTGCCATGCTGTCATAATACACTATAGGGATCATGAACAGAAAGAAACCTAATAAAAAAAAAAAAAAAAGCTGTGGTTTGTAACCACCTAGAACTATTATTTGATATGATTCAGATTTCATAACTTGAGAGTGATCAACAATGAGGCAGATGATCCACTATAGGGATGGACAGAAGCATAATCTTGCTGCATCTATTAATTATATAGATAAGTAATGTAATTTGGATTGAGATCTGGTGATGTTCTTAGTTTATTGTCCACTAGTAAATTAAATTTCATTTTAATCAAACTTATCTATAAATTGACCAGACTAATTCTTTTACATAGTGAGAGGAGTATCTGGTTTATCTTTTGGTTGCATGGAAATGTCTAAGATCTTTCACTTTCAGATTGTAATCAGTTGTTTACAGTTTCTATCCCATTTAGAGAGATTTAGATTTGAGATTGAAGATTATCTTTGCACTAACCCCTAATAAAAAAGATTAGTGATCTTGTGGAGAATAAAGGCAAAGATCTTATCTCTTAAAATACTTTATCAATGAATTGGAATGTAAGCCAATAGATAGATAGATAGGTACTGCATTCTTGTAAAGTTAATTACAAATTAATCCAGAGTCCGGAACCCAATGTTCCTGCTTTCATAATGTAGTTAACAAGTGGGTAGGTCCAATATCACTATCCACATTGTTTGCCCGTTCTTGAAGGATCTGAAGCTAATTATTATTAGCTTGTCACAGCACTTAACTAAATCCACCATGAATTAAGAAACATGAATAAACTATCATCAGTGGGTTTTCCTCTTCTCTGTTCTTTTTGTAAGCATTGGTGGTGTAACGCCCCAAACTGCACCTCACCACTCACCAGCTAGAGCATGTTACAGTGTCGCGGGTCTTTAAAACATAAGTTGGGTAATCTAACTTACATCTTAAAGAACCACAAGGCATTTTATTTAAAATAAACCATAGTTTTTTTTTATTATTATTTTTTTTTTTAGAATTTGAAACTTAGAATGAAGTCGGAAGCGTAAAACAATTTGAGGTGTAAAACGTGTAAAGAAATCAATATAACTTTCTTTGAAGTTAAGCTATAAACCACGAGGCAAAACTAGTATCGAAGTACAATCCAAAAATGACATTTTGATAACTATCTAAAACATGGCTCATTGACGGTGTAGGTAAATGGTCAAAGATTAAGGCAATCGAAAGACAAACAACTCTGAGCAAGGTTTCCAATAACAGAAGGAAATGTATCAAACACTAGGGTATGAAATGGAAACCTTACATGTAATAACAAAGTTTCAAAGACACTCGATATTGATCAATTATGCACACCCAGCTTGATCCAGCTCGTTCCCATTCTTGTGCACAGTACCTGCATCCAAAGCTATTGTAAGGGTGAGCTTTCGTCCTCGCTGCTCAATAAGGACCCAACCCAACTAGGTTTGAAAACTATTTAATTTACTGGCCAGTATGCGAAAACCATGTATACGGATAAAAACCAAGATAAACTCATAAGGCGGAGATTTTTGTCTCAAAAACATTTGCAGGCCCAGAAAACACAAACCTGATGACCGGTCACTATGCCAACTACACCCTTACCAAGATTAACATCATAACCGGCAAGGAGTAGCGAGAGTATCCATTTACGCCGTATCACCTAGAAATGGTGTCACACCTCACAGGATGTAAGACACCATACCGTCCATACAGCCCCTCCGGAGGTTTAGGGGATCGAAACCGAAGGTAGTTGACTAGTCGCTATGCTCCGCTCACTCTCAGGTCATCACATGATATCAAAACAATTGAAAACAGGCATGGCCATTAAAATATAAAAATCTTTAAATTCACAAAGAAATAACCATAGCCATGCAATCACATAATCACTATTTATATATATACGCTATATATGAAAGCCACTAATCGAGGAGAATCCTGAATCTCCTACCTGGTATTCCTGGAGTTTGAGCCTTTACTCCATGATGCTAGGCAAACACCACCACTGCTTACAATCTCGGGTAACCGGAGGTACGTCCGACAAATCCGATGTTAAATTCTTATTTCCCCAAACAACATTTTTCTCAAGTTCATTCATGCTTAGTACTTGACTACATAAATCCCGATTGAACAAATTTCATGCCACATTCCCTTAATGGCATCTTGTAGTAAACTAAAGTTGTTTGACCCTTTTAAATCCTTTGTCATTATTCCCAAAACAGAATATCAATTACACTTTTCAAGTTGGACTAATTTCTAACTCGTGCAGCATCTTACCAAATGGTCAGAACCATATCACCTTGCATACTTATGAAGCCCATTAATACTTTGACCAAAAATATAATCATTCCAAATATAGATCCAACTTAATCAATTATAAGCATAATTATTCCACTTAACTTCAATACACACGGAGCAAGCAAAATCCAAATAGGAAACAGTACAACTCCACGCAACCTTCAGATTTCACCTTAATTCCAATTCCTCTATTTTGACTTGGTCTACTCTGTACTTTAGAGTGTGTTTGGATGAGGGAAAAAATGATGAAATTTAATTGAAAGTAAAGATTTCATAATTCTTACAAACTAATTCTCTCGTTTGACATTACCAGATTGGAAATTTTAAATTTCTTTATTGAAAAAAATAAAGGAATTCATAATTTAAATTCCCCACTTCAATTTCCACCAAAATAGGTGTCATTTACGAATTCTTTTGCAGTATTCAAGTTTCATTTCCAAAACAAGGCTTTTTTTCTATTTTATTTTTTTATTTGTTTTAAACTTTATTAATTTATTACACATTTCAAATTCTAAATACATACAACCTAGGGGTCATCATGGGCCGGGCTAGGGCCGGCCCTACCCTAAATTTTAGGGCTTAGGGTCGGGCCGGGCCGGGCCTAGTCAAAGTCAACAAAATTTAGGGCCGGGTAAGGTCGGGCTGGGGCTTAAATATGCTAACCCTTACCAGCCTGAAAAGCCTGATCCGCTAGGGTCGGGTCGAGCCGGCCCTCCAAATAGGGCCAAATAGGGCCGAAAAGGGCCTTATTTTGTTTAACAAAAAAAAAAAAAAAAACATTATTTTTTTCTTCTAAAAATATGGCTCAATGATATATATAGCCACTATATAGGTAATAAAAGACTCATTATTTTTTATTGATCATATTTAATACACACACACACACATATATAGGAATTAACTAATAACATTTATTAATATTAGTTAAGCCATTAAGGTGGTTATATTCAATTAACTATCTCAGTGTCTCACAGTTGGTATCCATTCCAGATCCAACGGTAGGAATGTAGGATTAGAAAACGGACGGTCGGGACGGATATTTTTCTAAAAACATATATATAATTTTACATAATTTAAATATAAACCTATATTTTATATCATACACTCCAAAGAGCAACCCCTATCAATGCAAAGAAAATGAAAAAACCGACCGTTTGATGAGTTTATTACAATAAATTATGAGTGTGGTTAAAAATTTAGCCAATTTCACCATATTTTCGAATTCGATCGGATTGGTCAACCGTAGTCACTTATATGTTTTCTTGGTTGACCGATGACGTGACAACCGCGAAACGTGCTTATTTTTTCACATCACGTTTGTATATATTTTATCGATGGATGTGCGTGGACATAAGATAAAAAAAAATTAATTTTAATTACAAACACATTGGCCTATACTAATTTTCTTCCTAAAGTTGTATGACTTGTACATTGCATTTAAATTGTTTAGGTTCATTCTAAAGCAACCATGAAGTGGAAAATGAATTCGGAGAAACCAACCGCTCGACGGAGAGATTGTAATGTTTTATGGTGGTTGTAGATGTCACGCCCCGAATTTTGAATAATAAATTCAAATCCGAAACATGAATAATTACAATTACAAAATCCAAATCTCGAAACTTCGAGTTCATTATTACAATTCACTCTCACAAGCAATATTGTAAAGCTCAAATGAGCATAACACACCTCACAACGTACAATTGCTGTAAAACTCTAACAATTGCTCTAACCGCACGATCACCGTCCTGGTTCTCCTGTCCTGTAGGATTACCCGCTACACAATTTGAATAGTGTACCGGGAGTTGCAACAACACAAAACCCGGTAAGCTTTTTACAGCCAGTATGAGTAAACAAGAAAGAACTGTTGATTTAATAAAATACATTTCCTTTAACTCAAGTATAGAAATGTAGAAACATCACAATTACAATGATCACCACAAAACCACTTCACTTTCTCACTCTCTTATATATATAAATATATATATATATAAATATTATACACTTATGAGTCACTCCCCGTTACCCTCATAAGATCACTCAACATTTGGCAGACAGACTAGAGCTCTAACTGATCGTTTCCACCTACCCGGCGCGAGGGCGTGGTTCACGATTTAATGCTATTAGTTTCCACCTACCCGGTACAAGGGCGTGGTTCACTAATAGATGCCATGGTCACCCCCGTGACCTATTGATCTCCACAGATCAATATATCTCAACAAATCAACAATTTATTGTTTCTCAACAATAAATTTAATACCTCTCACAATATTGTTGCTTTTCAACAATAAACTCAACACAACCATAACAGTACATAATATCTCACAATTTCAACAATACATATTATTTCACATAAATAATATATATATAGATAGACATTCACACAAGAATGCCCATTAATACCAACTATAGTTCATATGATTGCAAAATAAAGCAATTAATTATATTGGGTTCGTAATATGAACCACGTGAGGTTTACTCACCTCTAATCCAGCTGCGTCTTCTTAACAGCTCCATTAACAATCTCACGAATCGTCCGCCAAATAAATCCATCGATCACCTAATCCAATAATGATCTTAACTTAGCCAACAACTCAAAAGCACACATATACGGAAACCCACGGTCGGATTCTAATTTTAATGATGATCCAACGGTCAGATCGAAATTATACGATGATCCAACGGTCGGATCTGAATTTAATGATGATCCAACGGTCGGATCCTCACGGATCGCCTTTAGGATCATCCTCCAAAATTATCACGAAGACTCAGATCTTCTTGAATCACTCTAACAAACATCTCCATAAAATTATATGAAAATCCGACGGTCAGATTCTCACGAATCGCCTTCCGAATCACTATTTCTCAATTATACGAAGATCCAACGGTCGGATCTTCGCCCGTGACCTCACAAAGTCACCGGGACAGTCATACGATCAACATATCCAAAATTGAAGCAAAACCGATGGTCAGATCTTCACAGATCGTAAACCGAAGATAAACGTAAAAACGTTAAATAGTAACGTCAAAACGTAAATCCACTATTTATCAACTTTTTCTAACATGACCATGTTATATATCAAAACGCTCGTATGGATGCATAGATCATCGCCTAGATAATGAAAACTCGAAATATGGTCTGATGCGCCGCCACAAGCGGTGGTCAGTGGGCGGTCAACGCGGCGGTCAACGCCGGTCAACCACCTCAGATGGCAAAGTGACCAACTACAAACTGGTTCAAAATGAAAGGGTGGTCGACTTTCATACCTGGAGCTAAGTCTGGTTTGGCCTAGATCGTCCTAGATCAAGCGTTGAAGTTGGATTAATCTCGTGCGTCTGATCAGATTTCAGATTAAATCAGGGACGTCGAAAAAGTCAAACCATGATCTAGCGTTCTATACACAAAATCGTGATGAAAGGCTTACATGGGGATGATCAGCATGAAGAGGAGATCACGAAAATGGGAACGATCGGCCCATGCAACGCCGGAAAAGTGGTTTTCCGGTCGGGTCGGGTTCTAGCTTCGGGGGGGCTTCGATCCACTTCTGGGGGCAGCGGCGGAGCAAGATGACACCACCAGGCGACTGGGCGTGCGGCGGCGAGTTCGGGAGGCGCCGGGTCCTGAGCTGGAGGTGGCCGGAGGGTGGTGAAAAAGCCGGGTCGGGTCGAGCTCGACCCGCCGGGTCTGAGGGTTTTCGATCGAGAGAGAGAGAGAGTCCGGGGGACTATTCCGCAAAAACAGAAAAGTTTCGTCCTTAATGAATAAATCAGAAATTTTTCCTATTTATAGAAAATTCCCAATTTTCAAATATTCATAACTTAATCATACGAACTCCGAATAATGCGTTCCACATGTCCACGAACTCGTATCGACGAGCTATACAACTTTCATGAAGGAAGTTTTCCCAAATTTTGAACGTATAAAAAGTCAACTTTGTTGACCCCCTAAAAACGTTCGTTTTCGAAAATAAAATCGTTCGAACTAATTCCACAACTTCTCCAAGCTTCGTACTCGCTCCTACTATCGTGAAATCATTTCTAAAAATCCACGGAATTTAATTTGGATTTTTTTCCGGGGTATTACAGTAGAAAATCCAGCCAATTTGGTTATCGTTTCGAATTCGATCAACTAGGTCAAACGTAGTTACTCTTATAAACCTATATTTATATATCATACACTCCAAAGAGCAACCCCTATAAATTCAAAGAAAATGGAAAAACCGACCGTTGGATGAATTTATTACAATAAATTATGAGTGTGGTAAAAAATTTAGCAAATTTCACCATATTTTCGAATCCGATCGAATTGGTCAACTGTAGTCACTTGCATGTTTTCTTGGTTAACCGATGGCGTGATGAACGCAAAACTTGCTTATTTTTTTACATCACGTTTGTAAATATTTCATCGATGGATGTGTGTGGACATAAGATAAAAATTTCAATTTTTAATTACAAATATGTTAGCCTATACTAATTTGTCTCCTAAAGTTGTATGACTTATACATTGCATTTAAATTGTTGAGGTCCATTCTAAAGCAACCATGAAGTGGAAGATGAATTTGGAGAAACCAACCGCTTGATTGAGAGATTGTATTATTTTATGGTGGTTGTAAAAAATCCAGCCAATTTGATTTTCGTTTCGAATTCGATCAACTAGGTCAAACCTAGTTACTATTATAAACCTATATTTATATATCACACACTCCAAAGAGCAACCTCTATAAATTCAAATAAAATGGGAGAACCGACCGTTGGATGTGATTATTACAATAAATTATGAGTGTGGTTAAAAATTTAGTCAATTTCACCATAGTTTCGAACCCGATTGGATCGGTCAACCGTATTCATGACATGTAGAATATATATGCACATATTCTATATAGAAGTATGAGAATTTCCAATTTCACCATAAGCCAAATTACAACAAATTCACACTCACACACACAC
Source organism: Rosa rugosa (assembly GCF_958449725.1). Taxonomy (NCBI): domain Eukaryota; kingdom Viridiplantae; phylum Streptophyta; class Magnoliopsida; order Rosales; family Rosaceae; genus Rosa; species Rosa rugosa. Next base: position 64,478,085 of record NC_084820.1, on the reverse strand, counting down.
ACACACACACACACACACACACACACACACACATATATATATATATATATACATATATATGTATATATATATATACAGATCTTATCCAGAGCGAGACCTCGCTCTGAAATTAAAGTGCGAGGTTGGAGTTTAGGATCACTTTTCGGTCTAATATCCACATCTCGACCGTTCAGTTTTTAGGTACTAATGTATAGATCATCTCTGCAAATTTTCAGCCAAATTGATGGTCGTTAAGGCATTGATAACTGCCTTAAAGCTAGTACGGTTCAGGTTGGACAGATTCAGTTTGTCTATTGGTTTAAGCGAGTTAGATACCTTAAAGATCATTAATTTGGCTGAAATTTTGCAGAGACGATCTATACATTAGTACCTAAAAACTGAACGGTCGAGATGTGAATATGAGACCGAAAAGTGACCTTAAACTCCAACCTTGCACTTTAATTTCAGAGCGAGGTCTCGTTCTGGAAAGGATTTGTATATATATATAAACACACACATATATAAACATGTCTAAAAGTCCTGAATCTTCAATAATGATGATGCGACACACTAAATATTTCCAAATATATGTGTTGGGCCTTCTAGACATGAACTTGTAAAAGATGTTGCAGATTCTCGTCCAAGCTGAACTGCCTTCACTTAAATTGCCATAACTCCTTCTAGAAAAGTCGGAATCACAAACCGTAAAATTCCTCAGAAATTAGACACATGGGGCTTTCCGTGCATATAGGGTACAGCTTCTAATTCCATCTGAGCAGTTCCCAGTAATTCAGCGAAGTTACTATATAAACACACACACACCGCTCGAAGTTACTATACCGACCGTTGAAAAAACCCCTATCTCTCTCTCTCTCTCTCTCTCTCTCTATATATATATATATATATATATATATATATATATATATATATATATATATATATATATAAACACACACACATATATAGTCTTTTTGATGAGGCCTATATATAGGTAATAAAAGACTCATTGTTTTTTATTGATCATATTTAATATAGGGCTAAATACAAATTACTACCTTGTGGTTTAGGTCCAAAATCAATTCAGTCCCTGAACTTCTAATTTCATCAAAAACACCCCTGCACTTTCAATTTTGATCTAATAGGTCCAATTTGTTAGTTTTCCGACAATTGAGTTATTTAACTTGTTAATGTGGATCATATATGGCCTATGTTTTATGATGTGGTGTCGAGGTGGTCTGCCTTGTCAATTTAGGAGTGAGTCCTACTATTAAAAATAAATAGTTTTTCAACAAATAATCCAACTATTTGAAAGAATATTAACGAATTGGACCTATTAGATCAAAATTGAAAGTGCAGGGGTGTTTTTGATGAAATTAGAAGTCCAGGGACTGAATTGATTTTGGACCTAAACCACAGGGTACTAACTAGTATTTAGCCCTTTAATATACACACACACACACACACACACATATATATAGGAATTAACTTATAACATTTATTAATATTAGTTAAGCCATTAAGGTGGTTATATTCAATTAACTATCTATATAAATCTCTCAATATTAATTGTTGTGTAACAAAGAAAATAGAAATTAAAGAAAACAAAACTTATGAAATCAATTACAAAGAAAGAGATAAATTGCATATTATAGAAAAAAGAGAAACATAATTAAAAAATAGAAAAAAAAATTATTAGGGCTTATTCGGGCGGGCTCAAACGGGTCGGGCCTGACTTCATTTTCATGGCCCTTACCCTACCCTATTTTAGAAAAGGCCGGGTCGGGCTTCGGCCCTACGGGCCGGGCGGGCTAGGGCCGAAGGGCCAAATGATGACCCCTAATACAACCAAACAATAGAAATTGCTCGGTTATATAGTGCTAGGTACTTCCATCATGGAGATATCTGGTGCAGTTGTTTGACTTCTTCTCCTTCTTCTTGTTGGCGAGGGATTTTTTCTGCTCTAAGCTTGCTCAAGAAAGGCATACGATGGCAAGTCGGGGATGGTGCAAAAATTAGAGTTTGGGACGACCCATGGGTTCCCAGGCCAGTGTCTTTTAGACCTTTTTTTCGTAGTAGTGTTGGCCCAGTTTGGGTCAAGGAGTTAATTTTGCCCAGACAGTCTTGGGATTCTGAGTTGGTAAGAGCTAGCTTTGATCAAGAGGATGCAGATGTGATTTTAGCTATTCCTTTGAGTCACCGTAGTGTTTCGGACAGATTAGTTTGGCATTATGACTCTAAAGGCAAGTTTACAACTAGGAGTGCCTATTTGCTTGCCTTCAATCAATTGCATGAGTCTTCCTCCACCTCGGAGGCCGGTAACTTGACTAGTTTCTGGAAGAAGATATGGTTGGCCAATGTTCCTGGTAAAATTAAGGTTCACTTTTGGAAAGTATGTTCTTTTATTTTACCCACAAGCTCTCAACTTCGGCTTTGTAGAGTCCCGATAGCGGATGGGTGTTTCTTTTGCAATGCGGAGGAGGAAACGATTCTGCATGTGTGTTGGGAGTGCCCTTTTGTGAAGGAGCTACTGGGTTTGTTTCCAGCTTTAGGGGTTGTACGACAGCTCCATCTACCTGTGCAAGGTACGGTGGTGGATTGGTTGTCTATGTGCTTGGAGTTATTGGCCAAGGAAGGTGTTTCCTTACTGTTGATCTTGGTGTGGTTTGCCTGGAAGGCAAGGAATGGACGCCTTTGGTCTGGTAAGTATATGTCTCTCAACCAACTTGCATTCCAAGTCAATTCTTTTCATCATCTACATAGGTCAGTGAGGTCTGCAGCGAGATGCCCTAGACCTAGGGCCGCGGAACAGTGGCGGTGTCCAGCGACTGGATGGCTCAAAGCCAACTGTGGCGGTGCTTTTGATCAGTTATCTCACACGGGCGGTGTTGGGGTAATTCTAAGGGATAGCTCTGGAACTGTGGTGGGAGGTGTGTGCTCCAAGGTCGGGTCTGTGTTGACACCGGAGACTGTCAAAGCTTTGGCATGCAGGGCTGCTTGCCAGTTGGTTTCGAGATATGGCCTTTTTCCTATCATGTTTGAATCAGATTGTCAAGGGGCAGTCAATGCTATTAATTATTCTAGTGAGAATACATCAATTTTGGGAAGGATTTACGATGATATCTCTGACTGCTTGGAGACTTTACCAGGTTCTCTTTTTTCCTATATTGGTAAAGATGCTAACAGGGCAGCTTTTAAGCTGGCCAAATTCGCTCTAGCTTCTGATTTTGACATGTATTGGAATGGGTTTGTTCCCATCGAGATTAGTGGCTTCATGGCCACATTATGTACACAATAGTTCTGTTATATGAATACATACTGACGTCCTTCCTAAAAAAAAAAAAAAAAACAATAGAAATTGCAATTAATGAAATTTTAGATTGATGGAGTTAAAGATTCCATCATTTATAAATTTTAGATTGATGGAGTTAGCTATTGAGTTATGCTCCAGCAGAATACCTAAATTCTAAGTTAAATTTAGGTTTTAGTTAAATTTTCTTTTATCCTAACTAAATATAGATAGAAAAATTAGCAAAAGTTAAATTTAAATTTTGTTTAGGTATTCGGTTGGAGTAAAATTATAACCTAAAATTAACTAAATATTATATTTATTTTGAAATAAGTAGTTTGTTAGAGATGCCCTTAGCGAGCGAATTTGACACTGAAAAACTAAACACATATGAGGCGGTGATCATTTATCGGAAACTTTGTCTCTTTTTGCTGTTGGTCGAGTTTCGACAAGAACGTCGGACTGCTCGAATGGACAAGGGTATTTGGGTCAAGAAAGCACAAGAGGCACATGAAGCCCATGCGTGCCCATCACCTCCCCAGAAGCATATACACTCCCAAAGAGCCACTATCCAACTCCACATCCGCCCACATGTCCCTCTCCTCCATATCATATCAGATCCATTATCCTCCGAAAGATCCGTTTTACCAATAACAGTTTATTCGATTATAGTGATGTTTTACTTATAGCTTCCTTCACAGAGAAGTGACCCTGTATGTAGTTATAGTCGTCATGTATGGATCTTCCTTTCAGTCTTGCCAAAAGGTTCAACCAAATTCAATTGACGTTCGGAATTTCAGCACTAGGAGTTTGTCCTTCAATTTTTCAATTGTAATGAAGGTAGTAACAGCAAGTGACACCAACTCACAATTGTAAAGGTACTATATATGTGCCCCATTGTAATTTGAAGGATTTGGTACCGTTCAAACAAATTTATAGGTTGATTTGGGAACCAGAATCCATAGGCTAATTTGGCACAGAAGGTTTGTAGAGACTGCACAGCTTGATCGAAGTGTTTGGAAATCAAACTACTTGGTAGCCTTGGCTCTGTATATGTTGGGAAAGAAGCACGGAACGACGAGAAAGAGTAAAGGGCTGATAATATATCAAGACCAATTTCTCAAATTAATTTCTTCTGTGTTATAGAGAATCAGATATCTACAATTTACAATCACTCTCTGTAAACAAGCAAATTTGTTTAGTTGGGACCCCAAGAGTTGAGGTACATGACATTCCTCATAGATTCCTCAGACTGCTTCGGCTTGTCATCTCTCAGTTTTCTTGAAAACAAAGCAGAGTATGAGGAAGAGAGTCTCTGGTTCGCCTGAGAAAAAGATCTGAGGTGAGTCTTGGCATGTTGTTGCGCCAATCTCATTGTTTGACTCCACCTGCAGATCCCTTGGTCTCTTTTCAAGGCCTCCACAACTCCCACACTTGCTGCAACTACCCAAGCCCTGTTTGCTACTGATGATGAAGAACTCATATTGTTGATGATATTGATCTTCCAATAGAATCGAAAGTGTGAATGTTTGAGGCTAATAAGCAAAGCTTTGATGGATGTTTGAGCAAATGGGGTGAGATGGCTTTGGTTTTATAGAGAGGGAGTGATAGTACAAGTTGCATAATTGAGTAGATAAAATATTGAAAAAACCATGCGCTGGGCTCTGTAGCTTCTGCTGGTTTTTGCTTAGTGGCGAGTCTGAAACCCCCGTTCCAGCGACACGTAGAGTTGAGTTGTGACCGAGGTACCTAGACACTGAACACGTCGCACATGGTTTTGCCCTATTAGAAAATCCTTTTTTTTTTTTTTTTGATACGTATTAGAAAATCCTTTTAAGCCTCCAGTATGGGAGAGATTCCAACTTGTATACGTTTGTTTTTAGTGGAAATTGTCACTTTCTTATGAGAAAAAAAAAAACAAAACTCTTGGTTTTGTGGCAAATGATTGCAATCACTGCATTAGGCATTGTTGTCATCCCGCTCAAGTCATCACTTCTTGTGTAATTACCTGCGAATCGAGTTCTTGAATTTCCTCCCAATGCAACTCAATCATACAGCCGTGTTCCCCTGGTCAGCAGCTGACCATGGGAATATGGTCACTCACCGTCCGATTGAAATCGGACGGTTGACAGCTCTCATCTCAGATTTCATCACTTAGCTGTCAACCGTCCGATTTCAATCGGACGGTGAGTGACCATATTCCCCATGGTCAGCTGCTGACCAGGGGAACACTACTGCTCAATCATATATGTATCATAAACCTTGCTCTACTCGGGTGCTTTATTAAGACCACCAACGTATCCGCATTTTTCATGGGTGACATTGTGGATTGACTAAAAAGAACAGTGATATTTTTTTTTTTAGACATAGAATAGTGGTGGTTTGACTATTTTTTTAATTTGCACTTTTATCTATTTATATTTTAGAGACAAGCTAGTGTACTGGTGGGTATGAGATACCCTCATTTACAACTATTTGAACAAAAATTTACAAGTATTTGAACCAAAATTACAACATTGAGAACAAAAGTTACCATATTCATTTACACTATTTATATATAGTTAAACAAAAATTACAACATTGACAACGAATTTGTTCAAAAACTTGTAAAAATGTCGTAAGAGGTGTAATTACCATTATTAGAACTAAGATTACAACATTGACAACGAATTTGTTCAAAAACTTGTAAAATGTCGTAAGAGGTGTAATTACCATTATTAGAACTAAGATTACACAAAGTAGGACTCAAATTACAACTTTGACAACAAAATTTGTTCTCACTTTTGTAAATGTGGGTATGAGATACCCACCACTACACTAGAATTTCCCTATATTTTATTGTCGTAATTTGATAATTATATTATGAAAGGATATTATAGGCACTTTAAAATTTAGTGAAGCCCTTTGACACAAAAAAATGACCTCCATTTATAGTAGTAGAGATTTGTTCAAGTAATGCGATCTCCGGAGTATATTACCAATGTGAAACTTGGAGTATATCTTGTAATAGTTAGATGTATCATTATAGTAACAGTTGGAGGATCACAATTTCATTTCAATTGGACCTCACGTTTTTCTGCCTACTACAGTAAGAGAATGGGATGCTATATTTGATCCAAAATAATTTTCTGGGTGGAATGCATAATTCATGCAAATCGATTAATTTCTCATGCAAATCGGTTTTTGATCCGTCATATGCTTTTGTGATCAACGTTATTTCCAGGATATTAGAAGAAAGTAGTATTGATCGATCAAGACGAGCATCAATTCTCAGAAATGCAATTGCATTACCATAATGTCAATCGTTATACAAAACAAAATTTACATCACTTTCCCTCGATAACAAAGGCATGCATCACTTAATTTCCTTCTATCTAATTTTCGTCACAAGCCCTGATCGATATGGGTCGATTCTTGTTCAGCCCAAGCCAAAGTAATCTTGCACTTGATTTTGTGTGCTTGCTTGAATAATAGTCTTAGTTGGGACCCCAGCAGCTCAAGTACATGACCGTCCTCAAAGACTCCTCCGACTTCTTCAGCTTCTCGTCTCTGACTCTGCTCAAAGCTGAGGTTGAAGAAGAAGAGAGCTTGTTCTTGTTCGCCTGAGAAGAAGACCTGAAATGGTTCTTGGCCTGTTGATGGACGGATCTTATTGTGGGTGAGTTCCACCTGCAAATCCCTTGGTCCTTCAATGCCTCCACAACTCCAACACTTGCTGCCACAATAGCCTTGCTTGTTCTTGAAGCAGTACTCATGATGGTGATGATTGTTTTCTTAGTAGAAAACTTTGAACTTGTGAGTGGTGAATAGGAATGTATATGTTTGAGTGGTATTGATGGAGTCGATCAGCATGAAGCCTTCTTTGTATAGAGGTTGAGAATAGACGGGCGCAGAGGCGGTATAAAGAGCTAGTGGTATTTGTTTTGCCTGTTTCGTTTGGTAGAGTAGTGAAGTCTGTGGGTGGAGGTGAGACTGATTTGTTGTATGGATAGTTTTTTTTATATTTTGAGTGAAATGACAATTTGGAAATCGAGTGTCACAGTATGTGCATGGTTTTGGTATTAAAATATGTAATTTAGCCTAAAACTCACTTGTTTACTTGTTTTCCAGGAAAGGTGGGCTGTGGGATGGGAGCCGAAAATGCCCTAAAATAAAACCCGTTTTTGCTACCGGGTATAAATGTATCTACACACGTGACCAGATACGTCGTTAGTTGATTGCATTATGAGGTTGGTTTCGGAAAGAAAATATATTTGTCACCACTACTAGAAGGTCGGCCTGATCAAAATTTGGAAAGAAAGTCTAAATGACTAAAAAGTTCAATAGTAATAACATGTAAGAGTTTTTACTTTTTGTCATCGAAAAAAAAAAAAAGTTTTTATTTTTTGTCAAACAAGAAATTTCACTAATAGCAAATGCACCGCACTGATCTCGGACGTCCAAGACCAGTCAAAATGGCAAAAAATGACAAAGCTGCAATGCACCACAAACTTGTTGGACGATCAGATACCTTCCCGACCAAGCCCAATGGCAAGTCTTGGACTTTGACTTGGTTGACCAAAATGGCACATGAGCCTCACATGGAAGGTGACGAAGGGTAATGTCTGTTGATCACTTTTGTTTTGTAGTTAAACATGGTGGTGTTTGGACCCAAAATAAGCATTTTGGCCTGACAAGGCGTGTCTTGGAGAAATTGAGCCAATGTCAGTGGCTCAAGCTATATATTGTCGACAAGTTCGAAATATATATTTAGAGGCTAAATAAAGCCTACTATGAAAGCATGGAAGCATGGAAACATGAAAAGTCAACTTTAGCACATTTTCCTACTTCGGCTAGGAGAAACCGAGCTAAACAAGGAAGGAGGGGCGGCAGACTGACCAAATGAACTTGAAATGAGCTGAAACTCTGCAGATCCATTCTAGACAGCCCAAGGATCATTTCTTATGAAGAGTGCCAGAGCTTTGTTTGAGTGGAAGGCCTTCAAAAAATCAGCCCAATTTTCTACAGAAGCAAAACTGGACCTGTAAGAGGTCCAGCAGCATTTTCGGCCCAACCACATGGAATAAAAATCTGAAAATTTGTCAGGATGATCTACACTCATAGTGGAACATTTCATATGAAGAAGTCGAAGGCATATAATGAAGTCTTGTTGGAGAAATAATTGAAGGAATAAAGGGGCAGAAACTGACCTAAAACCAGCTCAATATTCACATGTTCATGTTTCCTACCCACATGAAGAAAGCTAGATGCTTTTCTCTTTTTCCTTGGATATATTTTTCTTCTACAATCTCTTTAATAGATCATCACCACTTCCATGTTGCTGCACCTTCATGCTTTGCTTTCATTTCATCTTTTCTCTATCTTTTCCATATTTTACAAGTGAACTTAGATCTACTTTCATTATTTTTCTTCCACTCATCATTTCACTCTTCTTTTTCTTCCCTATATAAACACCTTCTCCTCTCATTCTAACAAACCCATTCACATTCAACAACAACATCTCTAAGATGATCTAAGTTCTCTCTAGAGCAAACCTCTCTAAGAGCAACTCCTCTCCCTCTCTTTCTCTTTCTCTTACCGGTGATCACACTCCTAATCCTAGTCTTCTCAGAAGCCGACTTTCAGTGCCACCAAACCCTCTGTCAACGTACTTCGGTCCTAGTCTCCTCGAGAGCCGATTGTAGTACCACGACCAAACACCGACACCAGGACACATTCACAACACAACATCAAAACATCTCTAAGATGATCTAAGTTCTCTCTAGAGCAAACCTCTCTAAGAGCAACTCCTCTCCTTCTCTTTCTCTTACCGGTGATCACACTCCTAGTCCTAGTCTTCCCAGAAGCCGACTTTTAGTGCCACTAAACCCTCTGTCAACGTACTTCGGTCCTAGTCTCCTCGAGAGCCGATTGTAGTACCACGACCAAACACCAACACACACACACATTCACATTCAACATCAAAACATCTCTAAGATGATCTAAGTTCTCTCTAGAGCAAACCTCTCTAAGAGCAACTCCTCTCCTTCTCTTTCTCTTAGCGGTGATCACACTCCTAGTCCTAGTCTTCTCAGAAGCCGACTTTCAGTGCCACCAAACCCTCTGTCAACGTGCTTCGGTCCTAGTCTCCTCGGGAGCCGACGGTAGTGCCGCGACCACAACGGTTACAGAACCAGCCAAGCAAGGGTAACGCCCTAGCAACCCAGCCAAGCTAAAGTGACGCTTTAGCAAGATCTCAATACTTCCCGGTGATTTCGCTCTGCTCAATCTGCAATATTGAGTATCGACTTGTGAACAAGAAGAAACTTCAGCAAAGTCCTCACCACGAGGCACAAAGAATCCCACGACGAGGTTGGTGCTCTCCTCGTCTACAATCGCTTGAAAGAAGTCAGGTCAAGGGACACCCCCGACGACCGCACCCAAACGGTGCTGGCACGCCCGCGCAAGAAAAGAGACTGTTGACCAGCTGCAGCAAAACTGGAGCCAAACAGGTGGGATTAAATATGTTTGAATCAGCTGCTTTTGTTCCAACGGCTATATCTGGGGCTGCTTTTGTACCATTGGATTACATCTATAAAAAAACAACCATTGGATTAAATAGTGAATGATTGAGAGGCATTGACCTTGCCTATATGGGGTGCATGAAAAAATTGGGAGGCAAAGGCAATATTAGTGAATAGTGCACAAATGGGAGGCAAGACCTTGCCTTTTGCCTTTGCCTATTGAATCTTGGGGTGCATTTGCTCTAAAAGAAATAGTTACAAAGAGGTCCAACACGACCTCCCCAGTAGAGCTACAACAAACAACAAAGTCTCAAAAGGACCAAACAAACAAAAGAGCAACCTAGATTGGCCCAAACTTGCTGCGTCTATTCTAGCCACAAACATGTTAATCGGCGGATACACACTCTAGCCACAAACTGAACTAAAACATAAGGTAGAAGCTTCAACATGTTGAACCTCTATCGAGCCTCTGGCAAAGTAATAGTGACTGCATTGTTGGAATAAGTGGTAACAGGAGTTGAATTCGTACGTATTGAAAAAGCAGGTTCTTTGGAGGGTGGAAGTGAAGTAGCTTCATCGGCCTCAAGCATATGAATCACGGATGACATTGTTGGTCGATCAGCTGGAGCTTCTTGAACACACAAAAGCCCCACATGGATACACCTCAAAGCTTCATGAGTCCGGCAAGTATCCCTTACTGATGTGTCAATCACCTCCACTGCTCTGCCTTCTTTCCACAGTTCCCATACCTAAGATTTACACATATAAACCCATCAATCTGCCTTCTGCATCTCAATTCACTAAGTTATGTTTGAATATTACAGAATTAAAATGCAAGATTCAGAAACAAAACAATAGCAACAAAAAAAAAAAAAAATCTAGTACTTACCCATCGAGCAAGCGTTAATGAATTTTCAAAATGATAAAAAGAAGCATTTCTCTTTCCACTTACAATCTCTAACAACAATACCCCAAAACTATATACATCCAATTTCTCAGAGAAATAGCCATAAAGTGCATACTCAGGTGACATATAGCCGCTGCAAGAATAATAGGGAAATGAGAATTGCATAATTTCATAAGGTTTAAATGATAGAAATCGTGGGATATGTGTGCTTACTATGTCCCAACAATCCTGTTGGTATTTGCTTCAATTTGATTCGTCTCAAAAATTCTTGCCATTCCAAAGTCTGAAACTTTGGGGTTCATCTTTGCATCCAACAACACATTACTTGCTTTTAGATCCCTGTGAATAATTTTCAATCTAGAGTATTTGTGAATATAAAGTACCCCTTGAGCAACACCCTCCATGATTCGAAAGCGTGTAACCCAGTCCAAGTTTGTCTTCTCAGATGAATCTGATTGGGAAAACCATAAAAAAAAAAAAAGAGGAGCTAACTAAGTACTTTCTTACTTTTAAATTTAAATTGGAGCAATATGGTTGAATTGTATAACAAAGCTTTGGTACACTTGAAGAAAAAGATAGTACAGGAAGGTATTCAAAATTGATATCACGTAGTAAATTAAACTTAGAAGTCGTAAGTATATATACCAAACAAAAACTTGTCCAAACTTCGATTAGGCATGTACTCATAGATCAATATCATTTCCTCTTGTTCCATACAGCAACCCAAGAGCCTAACAAGATTTGTATGCTGGAGTTTGGCTATAAGCTTCAACTCATTCATGAACTCATGATGTCCTTGCCGAGACTTCTTTGATAGCCTCTTTACGGCCACTTCTTGATTTTCTGGCAAAATTCCCTGTAGTACGTAGAAGGAAGAAAACTGAGGAAAACCCTACCTCCCTCAAGATTAATAAACGAAAGTATCGAGGAAAAGAAAAGGAAGAAGAAGAATGTAGTTGCATTAACAGCATAGTATAAAAGGGTCATCACCTTATAAACAGGGCCAAATCCTCCCTCTCCAAGCTTATTTGCTTCAGAGAAGTTGTTTGTAGCAGCTAATATACGACCTAAACTGAAGAGTGGTAGTTCTGTATCATTTTTCCCACCTCCTGCACCAACATTTCTTATAATCTCACTCATTCTTCCTGCTATCCTCCCTGTTTCAGTATGACTGTTAGAATATTATTTGGGGGATTACTTCAATTCATGTGCCTGTACATGAGATGGGAGTGCTTACCTTCCTTTCCCAAATTCTTCCACAAGAAACAACCAAAAGTTATTGTAAGCAATCCAGCTGCAGCTGAGACTATTGCAATTACTATGGACCTCTTCGAGGAACTATGAAAGAGACCCTTGTTACCTAAAGGAAAAATATGCATCTGGTTAACACATGAAAATAATGATGTCTCCAATAAAGTAAAACAAACCAAATATACCTAGTTTGGAGTCATGAACGCGAATGAAAATATCATGTGTAGTAATAATATCATATTTCTCTACTAGATCGATTAAGTCACCAAACCATTGCATACATGTCCCAGTATTACTTCCTTCCGTCGCATTTACATAAGCATAAGCCGTGCAAGAACAACTCTGATGACATTCGGAGTTGCACTCATCCTTGCTCCTATCCTCAAAAATAACAGAATGATCTGGTAGTTTCACCCCTTCTAACTTTGAGAAGTACCCTTCCATTGCGTTACTACATGTCAATGCTTTTTCCCTAACGCAGCCACTGGACCAATTCTGCATATCCCATTGGTTTGAAAATTTGGCTTTAAAACCTGTCAAGCACTTGCACGGTGATGAGAGGCTTTCATTTTTACGACAGGCACCATATGGACCGCAACGATCATAAAAATCACAGTTATCAGCAGGTGCCTTCCACAGTTGATACCAAGTTTTACTGATCCACAGCAGCAGCTCAATCTGCCCTGAAGGATTCAACAAGACCCTCATTTTCAGTGAGCTATTCGAGACACTGTAAGTAAGATAAGCCTTATCAACATCGAAGTTGTATGATAGGGAAAAGGCTGATCCACCTGGATTTCCAAAGACACTTCTTGAGTCTCTGCCTATGTACATAGCAATTCTCCATTTTTGAATACTATTGTCCTCCCAGATATAAGCCTGCAGCCCTTTAGGATCAATGCATAAGGTGAACTTTCCTGGTCGTGGATCATCAAGCGTTGCCCAGGATGTAAGGCAGCTTTGTTGGCCAGTCAGTTTGTTCAAGCTAATCTTCATGCCAGGCAGAATTGTATCAGAGGGATGATCGAAGCTCTCCCACAAAGTTTCTTCCCCAGATCTCAGAACAAGGTTTCCAGTATCCGTTAGTAAACCAGTTGTGCCATTCTTTGCAGGATCCAATACTAAATTAGTTGACCAGACTGGAGCGCTCGCTTCGACGTCTAACAACACCACAAGATTTCCGTCAGTACCAAGTGTAAAAACACCCGGAGAATCAAGCGGGGATTCTCTGTTAGCAACCCAAACTACTGTCAACTTTGGGAGTTTGTCGTACCATATACCAAGGAAGTATTTAGTTGAATTTTCAGGTCTGAAGAAGCCTAAGGCAAAGGTCCCATTGGAAGAAATCAAGGTCTGGTTTGCACTGATAGATTTCCCCGGTACTAAGTTGTCTTGGCTGGTACAGAATGAAAAGATCAGAGAGGGAAGCAGTATAACAAGGTAAGGGAAGAGCCACTCCATTCAGAAATAGAACTAGAGACTCAGAAAGAAGAAGAAAGTTGATACCTAGGATTAAAAACTGGCCAAGTATGATTTATACTTATCAAAATACTAGGGTAAGGTCACAAGTGTTTGGATGGTATCATATCCATGTCAAACTTAAAGGCTTAAAGGCTTAAAGCCTTACAAAAGATGTGAACACGGAGACGCATAAAATGCCGACTGATAGGCAGCTGGACATTATCTGGCGACCAAACATGCAATAGTATGCATGCAGTCCGACTGTTCAAGCGAGAAACACGTTCAAGCTTTCTGCGAATGTACGTATAAGCTACGCACTGATTTGAAACACAGGCAGACTCCAAGCGAAGACTCATCATTGGCAAGCTCTACCCCTACTTATACGTTGCATAATAAATAGGGACATGTCTGGAATACAACGGCAGCAACTTACAACCCGAATGACCGTTATAACGGAGGGACAATGTGGACATTTCCAAGTGCTAAAGACAGATGACAGTAATAAGGTTAAAAAAAAGTTCACCACACTTTCTCCCTCTCACATGACGTGACCGCTGTTGGGCCTCTCATCACATCCTCCAAGGAACAGCTTCGAGAGGCAAGAAACTCAACGAATTCCAGAAAGGATCTAGGACTCTTACATGCCGCAATCTGTTTGCGATCGACATCATGAACCCGATCGGTTGTATTATTGTTGATCGATTCTCACTCATCTCTGTCCCTCCTGAAGTTACTCTCACATCTCTTTACTTTCTTCTGTTCTTACTCTCACTGAGAAATGGAGTGAGAAATTTACGACGTTTTGGGTCTAGTCAAACTGATATCATCAGCTCTCTCTCCATGTTCCCCTAATTTCTGTTGCAAAATCAAACTCTTCCAAGTAGAATTGAAGAAATCAAAACTATTAATTGTTCAACTACAAAGCTGGCCGGGGAGAATCAATCTTTGAGTGCGATTTTTAAATTTATTGCTGCTAAAGCCTGCTATTGGCTTCCATTAATTTGGACGTACTTTTAATTTTATACAGCACCAGCTTATAATTAAGTCCCATTTGCATATATTTGAAAACAATCAAAACATGGTGATGGTGGTGGAAGGGGAGAGGAAGAATTGGAGGCGATACATGCATATATGTGAGTGACGAGAGAGAGAGAATCCCAAGCGGACTGGAGGCGACTACACAATTAATTCTTCGAATTGATCTGCACGAAGACCTTGTCGATATATGTTTGACCTACCACTTTCCTTCACACTGGATGTGCTTTCTGCAGAGGAAAAGGCCCTGCTGGGTTAATGAACAGAGGCTCCATTTGATCGATGAGATGAAGAAGAGACATGGTGCCATGGTGGGCTACTAGCTTATCGAATAAGCTTGGGTTTTTTTTTTGGACAATATCGAACAAGCTTGGTTGTTTTGTCGTTTTGTGACAAGAGACCAATCACCCCCATTTTCTTACCTTAACGGCCACCACTTTAATCCCTAACGACCGTCGCTTTAGAAATTACAAAATGCCCCTAATTTGATTGATTCTGTGGTCCTGATTACGCCAACTAAGCACTTGTCAGTGGCTGTAAATGGCTGTAACTTACAGCCGGCGCATTCCAGCCTCCTCTTTTTAGGCCTCGTTTGTTTCGCGGATTTGAGGACTTGGGAAAGGAAAGTTATTCATTTCCTTTGTTTGGTAACCACAAAGTCCGGAAATGTTTTCCTGACATAGGGGAAAGTTAGGGGTAAACTCATTCCACTCAAACTTCATGGGATTGAGTTTCCCATCTCATTTCCCAGCATTAATTGCAATAATTTTGGACAATAATACCTTAGCATTAATTGCTTGAGTACCCTTGGTAGTGTTGAAAATTCATTCCAGGTTGTTTTTATTTTAAAATAAAAGGGTATTATTGAAATATTGATATATTTTTACTTTCCTTTCCTGCACCAACCAAACATCGGAAGGGAAATCAAATGATCTTTCCTGGATGTTTTCCCTGCTTTACCAAACACAGGAAAGGAAATTTGACAGGAACTTTAGTTTCCCTTCCCCACGGGAAAGACAAGGGAATCGATTTCCCTTCCGTGAACCAAACGAGGCCTTAGAACGTTGTGCAAGCCAATCAAGTAACAATTTCTACCCCTGCAATACTCAGACGTACAGCGAGAAAAGCATTTGGATTGTACTATCAAGTAATAATTTCTACCTCTGTGTGCAAACCAATCAAGTAATAATCCTATTACCAAAAAAAAAAAAAAAAATCAAGTAATAATCCTGTATGCATACCAAACAAGTAATAATTTCTACCCCTGCAATACTCATACTCAGACGTGCAACGAGAATAGCATTTGGATTGTACTATTTGAGTGTCGGCCGGGACGCCGGGTTTGCTAGTCAAGTCAAATAGAATGAGGTAGCATCTCATAAACTAAAAAAAGAGAAAAAGAGACGGCAAACCGAGAGAGGAAAAATATATAGATCCGGGGAGGAGGGAGACTCTTTTCCGTTCAACTTTTTACGTCAAAAAAAGTTTTAATAGTTATTAATAGGGACAATTCGGTAACAACATAGGAATTTGTTATGTTAGTTTTTTTTTTTTTTTTTCTGTTGATATAATGATATTATGCTATTTCATCCGTTTTACACCGATTTGTTTATTTTTTTAGGATGCAAGTCATGCAACATGATATTCCATGTTTGTCCTCAAATGATTACAACATTGTTTGGTATTGGTTTGTGGAACCAATGAACAAAGCCTCCTTATTATTGACATGATTCGAGATGCTCTAAAGAGACCGTTTCTTTCCACTATCATTTCTGCTAACAGTTTCATAATTCTTTGTTTCCTTATATTCTATCAGTTTCGTAGCTGAAACTCTTTTTTTCATAACAAATCAATTTCCTTTTATGGGTGATCAGCAACAAAGTCAAATTCATAAAATTTTGATAGCAACATTGATAACATTTGCCGATGTATATTTTAGGGTTTACGTTGGAAGAGAAAGTTTTCTCCAAGTTAAAGACTACGTACTGTAGTACGTAGAGGTAAGAAATTTCTTTTTTCCTCTTTTGTGTCTTTATTGGTTTGACATGATTTGACAAAATCAACTATTACTTGAAAAAAGAAAGAGGTCCAAATGTCTTTTTTCTTTTTTGAAATAAAGGATGGGAAGCCAAAGTACCTGGGAATCATTATCCTTAGTTGGTGTTATTGAGGTCTGGCAAAATTGTAAACTACACGATAACACTATACAAACAGGAATGAAATTATATGAATTTGGTTTGAGGTTTTTAGGTTTGGTTCCATAGAGTCACAATGATAAGAACACGAATTTTAATGGTTTGATTTTGTGTTAATCTGTTAACACGATAAGAACCAATAACATAAGGGTATTCTTGTAAATTTGAGTTTTTTTTTTTCTTTTTTTTTTTTTTTCTGTGTCATATATATTAGAAATCCTAATGCATCTTCCTAATTCATCGTAATCCCTTTCTCAATTTCACGACAACCTCAATTTTCAAAAAGAAAAAAGTACCCCTACTGTATAAAATTTGCTTCTTATGTTACTATAAGTTTATAAGATCTTCTAAGTTAAAATTGAGTTATTTTTTTAATGGATCTTAATGGGTTTTAACTGTTAACACAAAACTTAATGATTCGATTTTGGTTTAGTATTACTTAGCCTGGTTATATTAGAGTTTGCAAATTCCTAGTTTTACTCGAAGATATTGTATTTGTAATCCTCTATAAATAGAGGCTCCTATTATCAATGAAAGTAACTCAATCTTCTCCTAAATTCTTTTTCAGCATGTCGTTTAGTGTGTAGTTTTATTTTTTCTTCTTTGTTTTGCTGTCGTGTTAATCTAGTTGATGTCCGTGGATGAATGAAATACCAAAAAGTGCATATAGTAGGAATATCATATATATGCTCATGTTCATTGATAACTCATAATGTGTTTTTTCCTTTGGGAAAAATACATTCGGAATGAAGTCAATAGGATTGGTTTAGTGGAAGCATGTTAGGCTGCAAGTGGGGCGGATGATACAAGGCTTCTCCTGGTAATAGGAGGTCTCTGGTTCAAACCCCAGCTTGTGAAAAATATCCCTTGGAGAGGGGTCATACCTAAGTTGCTCTCAGCACCGAAGTGGTAGCTCACTGAGCCATCATTTTTTACACGAAAAAAAAAAATACATACATTCTGAATGAGAAACGTAGGGGGGTGTATTGTATATGGAATTAGTGGAACTTTTAAAGAAATCTATGGAATTTAAAAGTCTGGGTGTATTCAATATAGACTTTTAACAGTCCATGAAAGTCTTGAGGTATTCAATTAGGATTCTTAAAGACTTCATAAATTCCACCAAAATCTAGGGGTATTCAATTAGGACTTTTAAAAATGAATAAAAGTACAGAGGTATTCAAAATATCATTCATACTTATGGAATTAGAAAATCATAGATAATCATGGACTTTGTAGTGTTAACTATACATACCAAACTCCAATAATTTTCCAGCCTCCAGACCAAAGATTTCAAAAAGTCTATCAAAGTTTCCTCTTCAAAAAAAAAAAAAGGTCTATCAAAGTTCTTCTTTCCACGCACGAAGAAGTTTGTCCTTCATCATCTCTCTTTCTTAATTTTTTGTCTTTTCTCTAATCTTTTATGAGGGTAAGGCTATGGTATGTTAATGTTTCTCATACATCAACTTTTTTTATTACTTTGAGAACTCATTTACCACTTTAAGGACTCATTTTATCACTTGAGAACTCATGTGGTAACTAAGAAAATTTACCACTTTAAGGACTCATGTTACTACTTTGAGGACTAATATTATTATTTTGAGGACTGATTTTACCACTTTAAGGCAATTGTATGCATGTCATACGTTAACATATTGTAGAATTTCTCCTTTTATGATATCAACATTTTTTGATACCCAACATGTTCATTGTAGTTGTTGAATGTGATTTTTGTTTTTTTTTTTGTTCAATTGTGGTACTTTGAACCCTAATAGCAATAAAAATGATTTATGAAACCCTAAAACTCAAATATTGTGGTCTAACCCTAAGACCTTGAACCATACTAAATTTTATCTTATTAATTAATTATTCTCATTAATTTGAATTTATATTATGGTTCAAAAAAAGGTTGAACAATTGAATTTCAATTGATTGATTATAGATCAAGACATTGACCTATATTGCTACAATATATGTTAATCGGCGAAAACAAAATTGATGAGAATAATTAACCATAAACATCAAGTGATCTATATTGTATATTTATGTTGTTGGGAGATTAGGAATAAGAACAAACTCGCTAGACAGACTAACAATCATTTATTTGAGTAAATTTCTATTAGAAGATACTGGAGCATTGAAGAGACAACAAGTTATTATTTTGTTTTGTGTTTGACCAGCATTTGTTTTTTTTTGTTTTTGTTTTTGTTTTTTGTTTTTGTTTGTTTGTTTGTTTTTTTTTAATATTTTGTACATCTTAGGAAATCTGTAGAAGTCATTCATAATAAAGTATATAGATTTTCATGAATCAATAAAAGTCTGTTGCTAAAATCAATGGTTTTAAGAAATCCATAACAGTCTATCAACTTTTTAAAGAGTCTGTGGACTTTTCAAAAAGTCTGTCATTTAAAAAAAGTCTGTACAAATCCAAATACAATACACCCCCCTAGATGGATCACGCAAGTTTCTAATATCTTCATTACGATCTTCAAATCCAACTTCCAATCGGACTATCCATTAGTCCAACTTTATCCCACTATTTGCAATTCTAGCCAAATCCAATTGGATATGTTGCCGAAAAGAAGATGGGGCGACTCTAACAAGGACCCCAACAGCTCAGGTACATGACTTTTCTTAGGGATTCCTCGGATTGATTCTTCTTTTCCGAATTCATTTTGGTGAAAACCGCAGCAGAAAACGAAGAAGGGAGCTTCTGGGCTTGCAGGAGGAAGGATCTCATATTGGTCTTGGCATGTTGGTTAATAGACCTCATGGTGTAACCCCACCTGCAAAAGCCTTGATCTTTCATGGCCTGAACAGCTCCTACACTCACTGCCACAATCCAAGCTTCTCTTGTTGCACACATTTTCAGCGCTTCGTTAATTGATCTATTTCCTTTCAGAATTTGGGTTTTGAACACTATGCTTTGGAATCGTACGGTGAGGGAATATATAGGAGAGAGATGAGGCTAGCGAAACGAAGCTCATCCATGCATTGGTTGCACTTATCCCCAACAGAAAAAGAGAGAAAGGAAGAGGACAAGGTTGTTGTAAGATTTTTGAAATTCCGGACGCTGGCTATGTCCTTGTTTGTGGTACGTCATTATAGGTGACAAATTTTGCAGTGGTTTTTTAGAGAAATCCAGAGGCTTTTGCATCTTGTTTTGCGAGATAAGATAAAGCTAGAGCAAGAAACAAGAGCTCCCCCATAATAATTGTGCGTGACCTCAATAGTCAATACTTCATCAGCAGCTAGCTAATTCGATCGTTCAGTTTCGTACGTATTCATGCGTGTGCATCTTGTATTGCAATTTGATCAATCATGTTTCATTGCTTAACGATGATGAAAAGGCTTCTACTTTTGTCTCTTGTTGATTATGGGCCCGGGCCTGGATCCCCAATTTGTTTATGTGAAATTTGAACTTTAAGCTTCATTCAATGTCTCCACTCTCCAAAAAACTCTTGATCTGATTCATGTAAGATCTTAAGTTGTTTAGAACACTTTTTGATATAGCATTTGCTTCATTTGAAACTAAGGATTGATGAAGGCTTATACAGTTTGTCTCCTAATGATTTAGGTCTTTATCTACACTTCAACACGCTGTGCTAATTGATGCTGCCATTTTATGGTTATGTGGTGTGATCGATTGTATTAGATATTTTGAAATAGTTAGGATTCGTACTATGCTCGAGCCAAATCAATAGTTACGGTCCTCTCCCGTAAGTACTTTATTTATTTTTTCTGAGTCATTGTTCCAAACTTTCAATTGATTGATCACTGTTGTAGTCGACTACTGAAGTTTTAAGTTATAGGTAATATACATTGAATATTTGAATTCATATTGGTAGAAACTACAGATTGCTGTTAGAATCAATCACTATCCCACGTACCCCTAGCCTGCTGATTTTAAATATAAACTGATCAATCATTCCACTAATACCATTTGGCAAAGCTCACTAAAAAACGCAGTTTCAACTCTAAAAGCTAGCAAATAGCCATTTTACTCCAATTAATTAAGGAGCCACAAACTCGGGAAACAAGACGTTTAACTACGTTAAACCCAAGAGCCGAAAATTAATTTTCTAAAGATTTGATCGTGTATAGACTCATAAAATATGTTGTCTATTTTTTGAATTACTCCAAGATATGTGTATATAAATATGATCAATCAAGGGGAGTGTGAAGAGAGTCTTAAGTACAGCAGTATACTAGTGCTTGAAAATTGAAATTAAGGCATATGATAAGTTTGTTGAGAACAACAATCATGCCTTTTCAAAAAGGTTTCCTGGCACCAGAATCTGATCATGGCCAGTCCTCTGAATCTGAACGAAGGTTTCCTGGTACCAGTTTTGATACCATTATGATGATCAAGAAGGAAGTCGAAGAGAGAAGGATGAGGATGAGGAAGGCCGAGAAGGTCGAGAAAGTCATGCATCTAGTTTGCTGGGGACCTAATTAAATGCTAATTAATTAGTCTTATCATGCCATATATATGATAGATATCTATTGTGCATGTAATTATCTCCTTATAATTAGTTATATCATATATAGATGCAGCTTTCTTCCTCTGATAACTTCTTGGATTCAACCCCAGAGATTGGGATTTTTGTAAAGGGAAGATACCCCTGCCCCCAGTACTTCGAAAAGTCTGTGTTCCCACACATCACTATATGCAATAAAATTTCATGTTCACAATCAATTATACACAATATATATATATATACTGCATGCATCTGCATATATAGGAGGGTTTGTGATAATAACAAATTGATATGATCATATCAGATATATTTCATGCTGTACTATTAAAGATTAAGACCAGGGCTCCAAATGAGGGTCCCTCGCTCAGGCCGGCCTCAATAAGCCGGCCAGCTTCTCATCAATCAAAGGCGGGAAACAAATCCTGGAATTTTGAAACATTGAAACATTATGAAACTGAAATCAAGGACTGATCATTAGTGCTAAAGACATAGCCTTTTCTCAGTACTAGCTATATAATCCGATTCTTCTCCAAATGAATTTCTCCAGCTAGCCTTCAAGTTAAGATACATAGGAGAATCCGCTGTTATATACGTGTCGCTAAAATAAGAAAACAAAAATATAGGTAAACACTAGCTAGGCGCTTAGTTCATATATATACATTCAAGTCAAAAATTAAAGATACACATACAAGACGCTTAACAACAATTAAGGACCTCTCAGAGACTATGTACATAGGGTTTATACATATGTATGTGATCTTGCATAATGGTCAGTTGGGACCCCAACAGCTCAAGTACATGACAGTGCGGAAGGACTCTTCAGCCTGTTTGAGCCTGCTGTGATCTGTAGTTGCAGTAGTACTAGTGTTGTTGACAGCAGCGACGGCTTCATTATTAGAATTGCTAAACCCTGCAGATAACTTTGCTATAATTGGCTTGCGAGATGCGAGGATGGAGTTTTTGTCTTTTTGAGCTTGGTCCTTGCTTCCTTGCATTATGTGTCAACCCAAAGCTGAAAGTATGTATTAGACTCTTCTTTTAGAAACAGATCGAGAAAGAGATCGGGTTCAAGAAGAAAGTGTAGTAGTGGGTTCGAAACTTGATCCTGTTTAGGTTCCATACTTGCATATATATATGCATATAAATATAGGGAATTAGGACGAGAACACGTTGTGAGTTTAATTAATTGGGTGATATTAACATATTCCTTGCTGGTTTTGCACTTAAAGATGTAGCTAGTACTAGTTAATTACTTAATTACTACTACTCAAGTGGAAAGTTGTATTGATCGACAGGGACTGTAGCTACCTAGTCAAGCTAAGCTTGAATCATTCATAAACTAATAAGTCATTTCATGTGCAGGAAATCTTGCTGTTCCACTTGGTACTATCCAAATCCATCCAAATTTAATATTGCATGTAATCTCCCTGCTACTTTATTAACTACATATTCTCTAATTAAAGTCCATCAAATTAAGTTTACCTTGTTTATTTTGAGGGATTCTAAAGCTTCATTTTCCAAATCAAATGTCATATAAATCTTCGTCGATCGTTCCAGTTTTGTTTCTTAAGATAGAGGTACATACGTGGTGAGGCTGAACAATAAAAAAGGAAAGGGAAGCACGTTGCCTCCATCGACATCGGAGAACAAAGCATATTGCCACATGATGAGTCGATACACGTTCAACTCTGCTACTGGATAGGGTTGACACCTAACTCCTTCCACTTGCGATTTAATTCTCTGGAGTGTAATATTTATCAGGAACTAAGAACATTTTGGATCCCAAAATGATTGCTGTAACTTAATGTTCTTGTTTCGAATTCAAAACTTCTACTTTACTCTCAAGCTAGTATATATATATAGGATGCACTTTTCCTAACAGGCAGAAGGATGATGTATGGACTAATTGATCAGTTCAAAGTACTGTTCGGCAAATTGAAAAGTGAACACATCGATCAGTACACTTACTGAATTGACGCCATTGGCGAAGAATGAGACCGCAGCAAATAGCTTTTGGACAGTGGCCGCTGCTTCTATACTCTTTCTTTATAATAGACTATGAGTGAAATGCTGACTAGATTAGATTGAAGAGTCAAACAGAATCATGTTTGAGGTTCATTAAAAAGACCCAAAAATCTTTATTATTGGTTATGTGTGCCAGTTTAATTGAAATGTTCACTAAATTTAAGAGTGAGATAAGATCATGTTTTGAGGGTCGTGAGAAAGGCCTGAAAATTTTTAGTATTGGTCAAGTGTAGCGCTGACACCTCAAATTTTTGATAATCCCTGTCTACCCTATTATTGTTAGATTTAAATTTTTATCCATGTAGGACAATTAGTAGTTTGCAGATTTTTTGAAATCTAACCATGTTAACATGATGGATGACGAACACAAAGAACATTGACCATGCTAGTGTACAACCAGGTCAATTTGGGCTTAGGCTTCAATTCATTGTGCTTCACTATCTTGGGCCTCCCCTCCTTGTAATTGCGTACAAGCAATCTCAATTTCATCCTAGTACTCTACCAACCCGACCCACTACATCACTCGCTTTCCCATATCCAAAACGCCAAACGTGTCACAACCTCAATGGCTCCCAATTCTTTTCACTCCCTGGATAAGCCTGTTTTTTCGTGGACCTCTCTCTCTCACTCTTTTCTCTTCTCTCAAAAGAATTTAAATTTAAAAACCCACAAAAAAAATTCACCAAGATTTTCTCTCCTCCCTCCCCACCATGCTCAAATTTTTCCCGGAAAATTCCCAACTCTAAAGTACTCACCTTTCTCTCTCTCTATACCTCAAATGGCCGCCGTCAGTTCTCTCTCTTTCTCTGCTCTAACTCAATCGTCTTTCCCGTCATCTAGAAACTTGGGTTCGAACTCCGATGGTCTGCGATTCCGTACCAGCTTCTCGCTGCATTATGGTGGCTTCCGGTCATCCAATTCCAGCCCTCGTTTGGTTGTTCATTGCATGTCTTCGACTTCAGGTGGGTTTTCTTAGTCCTTTTCGTTTCTGGGTTTGTTTTGATTGCAGTGGAAATGAGAAATATTTCAATGTACGTGTTTGGTTTTGATTCTTGGGTGTTAAAGATCGGAACTTTATAGTTTTTATGAGGACCCATTTTTGGTTTGTGAATTATTTATGGTTTAGTTCTTGTTAGAGTTTATGGGAGTTAAAGCTTGCTTCACAAGAATAGAACTTTTTTTTTTGGGTAATGATGTGTTTGAGAAGTTGAAATGCAGATTTGGCAACTGTAGCTGATACGAAGTTGAATTTTCTAAAGGCGTATAAGCGGCCGATTCCGAGTGTGTACAACACTGTGTTGCAGGAGCTGATTGTGCAGCAACATTTGATGAGGTACAAGAGGACCTACCGTTACGACCCTGTGTTTGCTCTTGGCTTTGTTACTGTATATGATCAGCTCATGGATGGGTACCCTAGCGATGAGGATAGAGATGCAATCTTCAGAGCTTACATAAATGCACTAAAGGAGGACCCGGAGCAATACAGGTTCAGATATTGAGTTTCTCTGTATTTTTTTTTTTTTTGGTTTGAAATGCATGAATGTCAAATTTTGACAATAACTTGGCCTTAGATTTGCAAGAAGTATGCAAATTTAGTAAACATGCAAGTCCTAATTAAGATTGTGCTATAGCAATATAAGTATATCTTTGTGATAAGTAACTAAGATTCCAGTAAGAAGATGTCTGAATTATACAAGTTGCATAGTGCAAAACCAGAGTTTAATGGTTAAAGACAGAAGATAAGTAGAAAGATAAGAGTTTACGTGCTATAATAATCTGAGACACATCCGTAGAAGCCTCTGTTTTGTTCAGGGGAAATTGAATGGAAAGCTAATGGGTGTAAGATTCATCAAAAAAGGAATGATAATTTTTAAGCATTTCTTTCATTTTTGTCCTGATTTTGATAGTCTGAGAAAAAGAAATATGTGTTTTCTTTGCTCTAATTGAATAGGTACGAATTTTTAGTTTTTAATTTGTAACCTTGGAAATGATTTTCTTCCTTTTCTCGTGTATCCAAAATGTAAACTTCAGGTCTAAGAAGTCAGAGATTCCTTACACTACAAATGTGTATTTCCATTAAGAATTTCATATGCGTGTAAAACTTCGGTTAACTTTGATGAATCTCTATCTTATATATTTTAGAAGAGTCTCCATATTTACTAGATAAGTTTGTGCTAATCGCTACAGAGCTGATGCAAAAAAGTTGGAAGAGTGGGCTCGGGCTCAGACTTCTAGTTCGTTGATTGAATTTCCGTCCAAAGAAGGAGAAGTTGAGGGGATATTGAAGGACATTGCAGAAAGAGCAGGTGGCAAAGGAAGTTTTAGCTATAGTCGCTTCTTTGCGGTTGGGCTCTTTCGTCTTCTTGAGTTGGCAAATGCAACTGAACCAACAGTATTGGAAAAGGTTAGACATGCCTCTTATCATCAGTAAAAAAAATTAATTAATGTTATACAAACTTATAACTGATTTAGCTCTCCCCTAACTATTTAAGTCTGTCACTTTACTCACGTGAACCATATATATATCGATATTAACAAATACAGCTGAAAGTTGTTATGAAAGTTATACACACATAAGGATGAGCTTTTGATTTTAATATTTCTTGTGGCTTCTGAAGAGGAGTTAGTGATTTGAGTTAAAATAAGAGACATACATATTTCAATGAGTTTTGTTGTCTGTGTGTTTGTGTATGAACAATGTTTCAGTACTTACACTTTGTTTGCTCTCAAACAGTTGTGTGCAGCCTTAAACATTGAGAAAAGAAGTGTGGACCGGGACCTTGATGTATACCGCAATCTACTTTCTAAGCTGGTTCAGGCAAAAGAACTGCTAAAGGAATATGTGGCCAGGTAACAAATCCCTCTGTACAACACCAATAATCCAATATATAGCAATAACATATGATAGATACACAGATATACAGGATAATAATATTCTAGTTCGACTAAAGTTTTGTTAAGGTTCAAACCTCCTGTTCTGAACCCAACTAAAAGGTTGAAAATTTGCAAACATTAGAATGCATAAAGGATAAATTCTTTAAATATGAGTTCTTGAAATTTGAAGGTTCTTGCATTCCAGTCAAGTATACATCTGTACTTACAATTCAAATGACAACCACGAGTTGATGCTGTTATACCATTTTTTTTTTTTTTTTTGGTTCTGAAGCACCACAATCAACTCCGTGTAATCCCCAAGGCCTTCTAGAAGTCAAATTCATTGCTTTATTTGACCTTTTCTTATCTCTGATTCGCAAAGAATGAAAAGATTCTTTTACTGTTTTCCTGTTGGTGACGGTAGTATTAAGCAATGATTTTGGTTTTCAGGGAGAAGAAGAAAAGGGAAGAAAGGGCAGGAGCACAGAAGGCTAATGAAGCCATTGCAACGTGTTTGGGGGAGCCCCAATATATGGGCCTGTAGTTGGGGTTATCTGGGAAAGCTGATCGCTCTCTATAGCTCTCCATACTGCAAAACCCCAAATCTTTAATGGTTTCAAGATAGAGGTGGAGTTTTTACACTTCAGGCACGTACCTTCCATCAGCTTGTAGGCTTGCATTTTGGTGTATTGTTTGCAATGTTGAGCCGGCTACATTGTATGTTTCCACATAAATATCCCTTTTGAATTACAAAAATGTGTTATAGGTTACAACTTGAACTCAATCACATATCAAATTATGTAAAAATCTAATTTTCATTAGTTCTCTTTCTGTTTCTCTATCACCCTTCATGATTATTACGTATAGCACATGGTAGTAATCTTTAACAACCAAGGAGCAAGATAACTAAAAAAGCCTTTAAGGAAGGAGCCAAATGGTGCCCATATATGCATCATCGCTGAAATTGACGGATTTAAAACCAGTACTGACACACCGAAATGGTCGATGGCCACATGGAAGTGATTTTTACGTAAAAATGAAGCAAGTATATTCCAGAAATACAACCCAATAATTTACAGCTAATACCAATCCTTCACCAAAGAATAAGATAAAAAAGATCTTCACTGATTGATACTAAGCTAAGATGATAGTGAGAGAAATCAATCACTCACAAAGTATGACTTGATAAGGGTTTTGGTTAACTAAGACGAGAAATATCAATTTCGTCCGGAAGCTTGAATGTGTCTGCTGCACCAAACTTTCTGAACTCTGCTTCAAGATTTTCTTCATCTGAGTCAACTCCTTCCTCTTCCTGAGCTCTAGGTGTTAAGGGATTGTGCATACTTTTAGACCTGCAGCCATTCGTAGCGAGAATGTTGACCTGGCCAAGGTGAGAGATTTCCACCATCACAGTGTCATCATCAGATGGAAGGGGTTGCTTCCAGGGTTCCCCATCAATTCTCATGTACGTATGATCAATTGCACCTTTGTAAAACAGAAATTTGATTCGGTGGGCCTATGACCAATAAGAACAGCATGGAATCAAAATAAGGTATAACACTGGATAAAATAAATCATTCATGAACAGATTTTCAGCCTCTACTTCACTCCTGCAGATTAGTCTTGGATCTTTGCTAGACCCACAAAACCATTTTATAGTTCTTACCTGAGCAAGACGAGTCCCATGTCCATTTGGCGCAAGCAATACAAGTCCATGCCAAGCAGAAGTAAAACCTACAACCTCTAAATGGCCATCATCTACAAATGGAGGGGTGAATGCCTGTAAAGTCATCATCCAACAATATATGTGTTAGATCTAAGAAATAAAGAACTTGGGAAGCCATCAATTACTTTATGCAAAGGTCATTTTCCCTATATATGGAAAGACTGAGGAAAAGTAAAACAATTGGACCCACATTATACTTCCGTCTACGTGGTGTTCCCCAAGGATTAAATCCACCAGAAAAGCTAGGCAAATTGAGGCAGACTATCGACTTGATGCTGTTGTACATTGAAACACAAAACATTAGTAAAGCATAATAGGATATTAGGTGAGAGAGAAATCAAAGGAAATTACTGAAACTACGTCAAGTACCAAAGAGGAGTAAAAAAAATCAGATTCAATTTAACCCCTGTGCAAGAGATAATGCTCTCTTGCAAAATAAACATTGAATCTGTGTTGGCACTGGTGGAAGATAGCAGTAACGCCCCTTCATTTATGAACTATGAGGAACAAATAAGCAGAAGCAAGAACATCTATATAACATACTTCTGCAGAACCACTAGAATTGAACTAGAGTTGGGGGGGGGGGGGGGGGGTGCGCGGAATATCTGTCAGCAGTTCACCACCACCACCCATGAAAACAAAGAAAACAGGGGGAAAACATAGTACAAGTAGTGAAGTAGTTCAGGGAAATTTGCAGTTAGAAAAGTGAAGTCGGCAAACAAGCATATAAATTAAAATAAGGATTAAAAAAATACATAAATAAAACTGATAACTAAACAATGGACATAATCGG
Organism: Rosa rugosa; assembly: GCF_958449725.1. Lineage (NCBI taxonomy): Eukaryota > Viridiplantae > Streptophyta > Magnoliopsida > Rosales > Rosaceae > Rosa > Rosa rugosa. Next base: position 64,449,569 of record NC_084820.1, on the reverse strand, counting down.
TATGGACCATTCTCTTAAATCAACCGGAAAAGTAATTTACATGCAGGTCAAAATACAGCACTTGGCATTAATCAAGGACCATCAGGTTCGACTAAATTATAATAGACAACAATTTACCTGTGAGGAAGGAGGAGCTCTTCCCATTGATCCCCATGGTTTTTTATAATCATCACCTTGGCAAATTGAGCTATATTCCTATTTTGAAGAGATAATTAACTTGTCATCAGGGATAAGGTGCTAGAAAGTTAGCATGCAGACATAAATAAGAGAACAAACTCCTAAAAACAAATTTGGAAGCCATTCCAGACCCTAAATATATGGACCTGTTTAATTTTGAAGGCTAACCGAAAACTTCCTAAAACATAAATGCTCACCGGGCAGAATTCTGAGAAAGGGAAGGAGAAAACCAGCCTTGTGTACACCCAAGCTTTGCATAAGTAGACTGCATACAGGATTATAAAAAGAAAAAGAGTAGGTCAGAATATGCACTGTGCAAAATGCAGTTACACTGGATGACAAGAATGCTTTAAAGGATTTATTCAAGCAGTTTTAATTTACAGAATTGTAAGCCCGAAAGTTTCTCTAAACCAGCCCATATCAGTTGAAAGGAATTTCTTATAATTGCCCATTACTGATGCATTAGGATCAAGTTTAAGAATCCATAACAATTAATCTTTCAAGTCATGCACATGTTTTAAGTTCAAACCTGCTCTGTTTAACATCTATGGTGGATGTTGCATCCTACTCTTTGAGTTTGTGCACACATTATAAATTTGCCGAAGTCAAATATTAGTTATCATGTTGCTACATGATGTCCCTGAATCATAATGAACTTGCAGGAAGTGCATACCTGATTAACTAACTGATTTTTAAACTTTTCAGGATGCAACTTCCGCTCTGAATGAAACGCATATGATACTTCAGCATCCATTCCTAAGAAAACCATAAGAAAGTAGTGTTAACTTCAGAAAAGAACAAAGTTTAGTAAAAGAGGATAGTGACCAACAATTAGCCAGCTTATACGTGAAAGAAAAAAGAGAGATAAGTTGAAGCAAAGTTCACTGCTGACAAGTGTCTATGGCGGGATTTAACTAAATGGACACACAAAAGGAGATAGTGACTAGAAAGACTCAGATAAGTTTGCACATAAACTTCATACTACGTGAAAGAATCCAAGGGAAGCACTCTTACCCATACTGAAGTAATTCCAAAATCCCCCACGAAATGTATGGAAGCCCTCCTGCAAAAGCATTCCAACATTTGCATGTATAAGAACAGACCAAGATTGTTACTTGTCTATAGTGTAGAGCATTCAAACTTTTCAAAGAAACATATTGACATGATACTTCTTTAACAATTTGTGTAACACTTGATTCCTAACTGAAAAAGAACCAAGGGGTGCCCCTTTTTCGTTGCCTAGGTTACACCTTCGGAATCGGAATACCACAGAAGGGAATTTTTAGAATGATTCCATTACAATTGAAAACAGAGAGTTGCTAGCACTAAAACCAATAAAGTTAAGTCTATCCAAATTAGATTCATTCTTCTGCAAAAATTAAACAATAGACATCCTAAAAGACAGCTTGATTTAGTTGCCAAACAAACTTAACTTCTCTGCCTGCTACTCTTTGGAACAATGGAACTGGTTCTTTTGGCTTAACAAATTTAACTGTGATAGAGATGGAGGATAGTTACCATGTTCAGCTCGTTTGTGTCAGAGACACGGCCAAAGGCATGCAAAGAATGGGGTAGCTCAAGAGGTGCAATGGGATCCAATGGACCTCCTTTTGGAATCTTCATCCTCATGAGAAGGTGCCAGCTAGATCATTATGAAGAAAAGCGAAATCAAAATTTCAATTTACTTAGAATAGAGTAATGGTCAAAACTGCAAAGCAGATGTATAACTGGCCTAAACAAAAGGGAGATGCATGAACAAAATTTGTTGTCGAAGAATTAATACTTCAAAACTTCATCATCTAGAGACAGGTAGAATATACAACAATATATTCCCTAGAAGATGATTTAAAATGATAAGATCGACGTTATCTAGGCAGCAGTACTGTGAATTACAGCATTTGGAATATCAATAATATGTAGAAGAATCATTTTTGATTGTGAAACCTGTCTATCTTCATTTCCTTGGCTCCCTTTACTTGACGCAAAAAGGACTCCACAGCATGTTGATCTGTTCCAGGATTCTTCTTCCCCTGGAATAGCCAAACAGAATGTCATGCATGCACAAGTCGAGGAATCAATTGCTGCACTACTTTACCCCTGATACATACATATCTGTGTGTGTGTGTGTGTTATTATTCAAAAATTTAAAAGTGGAGCAAATCCAAACATGGCAGTGCTACTTGAGGGTTATTGCAAGATATGTGTCAAATCAAGAAATGGAGAAACTTGTTGACTGCACATCTTCAAGCACACAAAGCTCTCAGGATAGGAAATACATACCCAGCCAAATGCAAATGGAAGATTGTTTCCAGTTCCTAAGGGTACTGTTGCTATCGGTGGCGGATGAGCTAATTTCAGATCAGAAACAACACCAAGAAGCCAGCCAGCAGTTCCATCACCACCTGCAGCCTTAAAAGAGTTTGCTTCACATGTCAGAAAGACCATGGATAACACCTCAAGGTCAAGAAAACACACACCACTGATGTTGATTATATAATTCGACTCACAATTATCCTCAGTTTCTCTTGAATCTTGGTAGCAAATTTATCCCCATTGCGCTTGAGCCTTTCTAGATTGACATAAATTCGGTGCAGCACCTTATCCGGAGCCTCTTCCCCCACATCAAAAACCTAAAAATGCAGCTAGAACATGAGCTAACAGCAACCAAAATACTAATTCAACCCCTAAAAATCTAACAACATCTCATCATTAACAATCTACCTGCCAGTCATTGAGGAGCTGACGATACGTCACAAGAAGATTGCCACCAAGCTGACCACCACTTTTGGAGTTGATAAACACCAAAACTGGACACTCGGGCTCATCACAATCTTCCCCATCACGCTTTGATTCGGATTCAAGTACATACTTGGGAATCTTGAAACTCTTCAAGAAATCAGACCGAGAGCTGGAGTTGGCCATTTTCAGACTAAACCTGCAATTATTTAAATCCTATATATATAAAAAGAAACCCCTTTTCTGGAAAACTGTCAATTTCAAAATCCATTCAATGCATGATTTCCACATGTCAAACAAACTATGTTTGGATTGGACGCAGACAAAAAAAAAAAACGTATAATGGGAAATTCAAAGGCGGAATCTTTAAGCTTGATGATGAACATAAAATGTAGAAAAGAGTTGAAATTTAGTTGGAGCAGGACCTGTGGGAGCTATGAGGCTGTAGCATTAGCCAATCTGAGCAGCTAAACTTTGATTCGGAAGACGAAGAGAATCTGAAACATGGGATGTATAAAGGTAATGGATTTCGGATCCAAAAAGTAGAGAGAAAACGCGGAAGGCGGAGATTACGGGTTGACTTGCTCTCAAAGCCTCCGACGGCCAGAGATTTTTATACTATATAGGCGAAAATGCGAAGGCTAAGTTATTGAAAACGTGATCCAAATTATTGAGGGGAGGGGGAAGCGAAAATGGAGTCTTTGAAAAATGTTACAAGTCATTTATTGAATTGAAAGGAATTGAGTGGGGACTCCCAGCGTTCCTTCCTTCCTTCCTATGGGTGTCGTTCTGTGCGCGCTTTCGTTGGTTCCTAACAACTTCAAAACGTTTTGGATTTCGAGATTGGATTTCGTAGGATTGACGTCGGATTCCACTTGGCTATCTTGCTACGTGGGGTCCTCTATTTGGAACTAGCCAAAACACGTGTGCGAGGTGTGCGAAGCGGTCGGACCATTAGGATTCTTCTATTTTACTTACTTGAAAAATAGGAGATTGAAATTTTAATTTAATAGAGTATTTAAGTTTTTGAGATTTAATTGGTTGGTTAGCTATGTCGTGAGTAAGATTGTTTGGTTTAAGACATTTCCCGATTTTAGAAGTGGTGTGATGTTTTGTGATGGGGCCTCAAACAAGTTGATAATCTTGTTGACTACATTGGAGATTCCATTTGAGCTGGCCCATTTCTGTCTTTGTCAAGTGAATCCATTAACTATTTTCTGGTTTAAATTTAAATAGCAGTTAAATTCAACTTAACTAGCCTAACTATTAGGCTTATAGTAGGGTACTAGGATTGCTAAGTATAACGATTTAGTTGTCAAGTTTAACCATCAGGGAGACGGGGATCTGGGTATAATGTAGGGGTGTACACAATTTCAGCCTGCAAACTTGAAAAGTAGGAGAAATTGATGATCTTAAGAAAACTATTGTACCGGGTAAAGAATTTCATTTACCACTATGACCAATGAATAACAACACTGCTAAACTGATAGCTTCGCCAAGGTTTTGAAATTGAATAGTCTATTTTACGAGTTTATAGCACCCAAAAGTTAGGTTTTTTATTTTTTTTGGAGGAAACCAAGAGATTAGTATTTAAGACTTCTATTGAAACACGATTAAATAGGAAATTAGGAATCTAATAAGCACTAGATAAACACCAGATCGATATTTATTGTATGGTTACAAATTTGTTGTACTCAAAAGTATTATGGAAATCATCTTCCTCCACACGAGCTTCGAATGATTTACGAAGTATCACTAACCATATTATGTCATTGGGTTCTCATGAGTCATCACACCCAAAATTCATGCATTTCCATCTTCAGTTACATTTTGTATCACTAACCATATTAATGTCATCGGGTTCTCATGAGTCATGACACCCAAAGTTCATGCACTTCCATCTTCAGTTACGTTTTGTATAATCGTCTGGTGAAAATTCTTGAGGAATTTTGAGGACAATTTTCTGCAAATTTCAACATTTAATTGCTTTACTGGACTGGGCTAAATAGTAAATATTGGTCAATAGATGAGCTGCCTGCCCAAGTATTTATCGATGTTCCTACATAGAATAGGCCCAAGTTAATCAAAACAATTGGGCTCAGCCAGAGCCTCCGACAAAACCCTCCCGGCCTCCCCCTTTGTAACACTAATCAACAACTGATCAATGGTCTCTGGTGCCTAGAGGTGGTTGAATAGGTTTTGGTGAAAAATTATGCACTGTTCAAGTAAACCCTAATTTGTGGTTGGCCCAAACTCTAGGTTACTTGACCTAGTGGTAATAGGGTTTAATTAGAAGAATCTAGAGATTATCTTTCCTTGTATGATTCAAACTCTATGCATTGTAATCCTCTATATAAAGAGGCCCCTATTATCAATGAGAACACACAGCAAATTTCTCTCAATTTCAGTTGCTCTACAACACGTTATCAGCACGAAGCCCTAACCCTGAAACCCCAAATTCGTAGCCTTCAAATCCCAGAAACTACCGCCGCCCACTTTGAAAATCTCAACTCCAGGAATCCAGAACAGGCCGGAATCAACCTGAACCGGCCATCGGAAGTGCCCAAACCGGCCTCCCTAGAAGAATCCGAAGATCTCCATCCTGGTTTGCCACCTTCTCGTCCACCCCTCAAGGCCACCTTTTGTCCCAAGCTGCATCTCGTTCCCAGATTTCGGGAACCGGAAACCTCGTCACCGGAACCGGCCTAGAACCACCCGAACCGGCCGCCTGAAGGGACTGCACCACCGAACCGCTGCCTACCTCAGTTTCTCAGTTAACCCAGCCCAGCAGCCCAAAGCTTCGGCCCAAAGTGAAAGAAAAGCCTAGAAGCCCAGCAGCCCGAAGCCCACTGACGTCAGCCTTGCGTCATCAGCCACGTCAGCACACAGTCAGCATCCAGTCAGCCTGCCAAGTCAGCACCTCCGGTCAACCTCAGTCAACGACCGGTCAACGTCGGTCAACCTTTTTCGGCCACTTTCCGGTGACTTTTTCCGGCCATCTACAGTAAATTTCCGGTCAAGAATTTCCGACCACTTTTCAAGGTAAATCTTTTCTAAAAGTTCCCCTTTTTTGAAGTTTTTCAATTTCTTCTTCTTTTCTCGGGGACTTCCAACATCCCTTCTTCTACCCCCCTTTCTTCTTCATAGGAGAGACCAATAGCCGAACTGTGGGGGTTCGTGCTCACTCCAAGCTTGGAGCTTGTAGAGTCCTCCAAACTTAGAGTTTGTTGAGAAGAAAACGATCGACCACATACATCGTCGTTTCGATCTAATCCAAAACCCCTCTTGGAATCGGATTTTCTTGGAAGCGACTACGCTCAGAAAATCCCTAATTTCTTGGAAGCGACCACGCTAAGAAATTTTATAGTTTTTCGTGGTAGCCTTCTTCGCTCCGAAACTAACCCTATTTTCTTGTTGTTTTTTCAGGATGAGTAACCTGAACAAGTTGAGCTTCGCTCCACTAGAGACAACAGGCGCTGGATACCACAAGTGGGTCCGTGATGTGCGCCAGCATCTTAAGGCTGATGGGATCCTGAGTACGATCCAAGAGCCAAGTCAGGACGTGCGAACTCCTCAACACGTTGCTGCTTTTGAAGCAAATAGAGCTACGAGAGAGGCGAATGAAGCTAAAGCCATTATTCTCATGACAAGGCGCATGAATGACGCGCTCCAAAATGAGTACCTCAATGAGGAAGACCCAAGAAGAGTAAGGGTAGAACTCGAGTAGCGTTTTGGCAACGTCCGTGATTCCCTGCTTCCAGACTTAGAAGTGAGATGGCATAGCCTCCGCTTATGTGATTTCAAGTCTGTACTTGACTACAATTCAGAAGCACTTCGTATCAAGTCTATGATGGAATTCTGTGGACAGAATATCACTGATACGATGTTGATCAAGAAGACTCTCTCCACCTTCCCCGTCTCTGCATTGATGATAGCCAAAAACTATCGGATTGATGTCAATGCTAGACGCATCACAAGATTTCATGAGCTAATTGGTGCCTTGAACGTAGCTGAAAAGCACGACAACATACTTGTGAAGAACTATAACTCTAGACCCGTGGGAACCAAGTCAAATCCTGACTCTAATTATAGTCACGCCTCCAAGGGAGGACGCAAGGAGCGAAACCCTAAGAGTAAGGATAATTCTGGACTTTCTGGTCCATATTCTCGCCCTAAAGAGGAAGGAAACCGCCAAGATAGGCGTGCACGGAACCATGGAGGTAAACGTGTGAAGAGAGAGAGAGGCCTCCGGTTATGGTGCTAACGCCACCAAAGGCAATAACTGTCCCCAAAACGCTCACAGATCGCCTCGATCAAGGGAACCTGACCATAATGATGCTTGTCTCAGATGTGGATCAAGTGGACATTGGGCAAAGAAGTGTACTGCATCCCAGAACGTTGCAAACGCATACAAGATGTATCGTGAAGCAAGGGAGGCAAATTACATGGAACAAGAAGATCAAAATGGAGATCTCGATCTAAGGGTGGAAGACTACAAGGATCAAGACCCAGAAACTGGCGATTTTGATTAACTCTTTTTATTTTCCAAGAGATGTAGGCAATTGCCATATTATTTTTGTAGTAGATGCCAATGCTATTAGTCTTTCTTCAAAGTAGGCGTACTCAATGTAAGTGTGATGTCTAGGAAGGTTTTGAGATAAGTGGTACTTAAGCGAGCCTTGCTCCACCGACATCTCTCTACTCACCTGGTCACATTTGCATTGGAATTACCGAAAGGAGTTAGACGACTACCATTGTTTTGCATTAGCTAGTTTATTGGATTAGGCTTTCTTTGGTTAAAGAAACGATGATGTAATTCCGTTTGGCTTATTAATAAAAGTTGAGTTCTTTTCTTTATTACTCCTTTTTAATTACAAGCTTTCTTTTAGGAATGGATGAACTTCAATGTCTTGCGGATAGTGCGACTACGCACACCATTCTACGACATAGGCAATTATTCTTGGAGATGTTGCTTACATATTCATATGTGACTACGATGGCTGGGTCATCAGGTTTAGTTCAAGGACATGGAATGGCCCAATTCCTTTTGCCCAATGGCACCTTGATTAAAGTCACTGAAGCTCTCTACGCTCCTAAGACAAACCGAACCTTATTGAGCTTTAAAGATATTAGAGCCAACGGATTCCATGCGGAAACGCATAGTGAGAACAGAATAGAATTCCTTTGCATTACCTCTAATGATTGCGAAAGAAAGCGCATCTTAGAGAAGCTTATGTGTCAATCTAGTGGACTTTATGTCACTACAATTCGACCTATTGAACCCAACAATGTCATAAGAGAAGAGCTCTTGGATTCAGACACATATTGGCTTTGGCATGACCGACTAGGACATCCTGGTCGTGATATGATGCTCCGTATACTAAAGACTTCACACGGACATCCATTCTTCAGAGTGAGAAGAAGCAAGAATTGAAAATTGATTCCTGGACTTAGCAAGACCGCAACAATTGCAGCATCTAGTGCTACAGCCGTCTTGGGGCGCCATAGAACCGCCCAAGTCCCATGTGATGACGCCATCTATGGCGCCAACCATGAGCATGACGCCATGGTTGTTCCTCCCAATGGCCATGACGCCATAAACAGCAATTCCCATGGCTCCAACGCCATGATGGGAGATGTAATCACACATTTTTCTTCTAATAACGCTACAGACGCTCAGGCCCAACTAAAATTCTCATTGGTTGCTTCTAAGGCCCCTCGCTCTTTCTGCAAAGCCTGTTCATTAGGGAAATTAGGACCGAGACTGTCCTACGCAAAGGATCCCAAAATACTCATTCCGTTCTTACAGAGAATCCAAGGGGATATCTGTGGACCAATTCAACCACCATGCGGACCTTTTAAATACTTTATGGTATTGGTTGATGCGTCGACACGCTGGTCACATGTCGCGCTGTTGTCCACTCGAAATACTGCTTAATTATGCTAAACTCCTCGCCCAGATTATCCGTCTCCAGGCTCTCTACCCTGACCATCCTATTAAGTCAATTCGACTTGATAATGCTGGGGAGTTTACATCGAAAACATTCGATGACTATTGCATGTCACTGGGGATTGATGTAGAGCATCCAGTTCCCCATGTTCATACCCAAAATGGTCTCGCAGAAACTGCTATCAAACGACTACAGATGATAGCACGGACATTGGTTTTGAGCACCAATATCCCTGTTTCTGCTTGGGGATATGCAATATTGCATGCAGCGACGCTAATTCGTCTACGACCCACTGCAACCCAATCCTACTCTGCGTTACAGCTAGTGACTGGGTACGAGCCTGATATCTCGCACTTACGTATTTTTGGGTGTGCCATTTATGTGCTTATTACGCCGCCATAGCGTACTAAGATAGGTCCACAACGACGAATGGGCATTTATGTTGGATATGAATCTCCAACGATCGTCTGCTACCTTGAACCCTTGACAGGCGATCTCTTTACCGCTAGATTTGCGGATTGTCACTTTGATGAGACAGTCTTCCCATCGTTAGGGGGAGATAAGAACACAGATGTTCAACAGGAATGACAGGAATTGTCATGGTCTGTCCCCACTATGTCTCATCTCGATCCCCGTACCGCACAGTCCGAACTTGAAGTCCGAGGAATAATCGAGCTCCAGAACGTAGCAGACACTCTGCCTGATGCGTTTTCTGATGTTGCTAAAGTGACGAGATCACACATACCTGCTGCAAACGTGCCTGCAAGGATCGATGTCCCAAATACTGGACATCAGCACCACTCCTGTGACAACAGGAGATGGCGCCATTGCCCAACATGGCAATAACGTGGCATCTATGGCCGCAGGTCCCGTAAGAAAGCGCGGTAAACTGATTGGTTCAAAGGATACTCGCCCTAGAAAGAGAGCGAATGAGGCACAAACAAATCCTTTGATCATCGATACTCAAAATCCGTCCCATGAGAATGTTCCGGATTATGGTTCTGTCCAAGAGACATCATTGGGGGACGCCTCAATGTCAGAACCTATCCCTGAGAACGTAGAGATCTCTGTTAATTACACTAGTGTACATGGGACGTGGAAAAGAAACTCCATCATCATTGATGATGTATTCGCGTATTCAGTGGCGCGTGAGATTATTGAGAACGATGACATCGAACCACGCTCCGTTGGTGAATGCCAACGTAGAGCTGATTGGCCAAAATGGAAAGATGCGATACAGGTAGAACTTGATTCTCTAGCGAAAAGAAAGGTATTCGGACCAGTTGTGCCAATACCGCCCAACACCAAACCAGTTGGTCACAAATGGGTATTCGTTAGAAAGCGTAATGAGAAAAACGAGATTGTAAGGTACAAAGTTCGCCTTGTGGCGCAAGGTTTCTCACAACGCCCTGGAATCGACTACAAGGAGACCTATTCTCCCGTAATGGACGTCATAATGTTCCGCAACCTTGTCAGTTTGGTAGTTTCCGAAAAACTGAACATGCAGCTTATGAATGTGGTTACTGCGTATCTATATGGGGATCTAGATACAGAGATATACATGAAGATTCCAGACGGAATTCAGTTACCCAAATCAAGTGGCTCTAAACCACGGAGCGCGTTTGCGATTAGATTGAAACGCTCACTATATGGATTGAAACAATCTAGACGGATGTGGTATAACTGTCTAAGTGACTACTTGATTGGAAATGGATATGTCAACAATGAACTATGCCCATGTGTGTTCATAAAAAGGACAAGTTCCGGATTTGCAATAGTAGCGGTTTATGTCGATGACATGAACATAATTGACACCCTTAAAGAGTTAAGGGAAACCGCTGAACACTTGAAATCCGAGTTTGAGATGAAAGATCTTGGGAAAACACGGTTTTGTCTCGGTTTAGAACTCGAGCACCGTAGAGATGGTATCCTGATTCATCAATCAGCTTATACCCAAAAGATGCTTAGGCGTTTCAACACTGACAAGATTAAGCCTTCAAGCACCCCAATGGTCGTCCGTAGTCTTGATCCAAGGAAGGATCAATTTCGTCCAAAAGATGACGATGAAGAAGTGCTAGAGGCAGAAGTGTCCTACCTAAGTGCAATAGGCGCATTATTGTACTTAGCACAATGCACAAGACCGGATATCTCATTCGCTGTGAACTTGCTAGCTAGATATAGCTCTGCGCCTACACGACGCCATTGGACTGGTGTTAAAGATATCTTTCGATACCTAAGTAGTACGATCGATATGGGCTTGTTCTATCCCTACAGAGAGAAGATGGATTCCGACCCATCAAGTGTCAGGGACGCCACACATTGTGGACTGCGTTCCCTCTCCCCATCCCAAAACGATATAAGTGTTTTGGAAGGTTTTGCTGATGTTGGGTACCTCTCTGACCCACACAAAGGTTGCTCCCAAACTGGTTATGTTTTCACCATGGGAAAGACAGCGATATCTTGGAGGTCTACAAAATAGACCTTAGTCGCTACCTCTTCGAATCATGCAGAGATTATTGCTCTTCACGAAGCAGTTCGTGAATGTATATGGCTTCGATCCATAGTTACGCATGTTCGAAGCAATTGTGGTTTGAAGTCTACCACAGATGAGCCAACAAGCATTTCTGAGGATAATGCTGCTTGCATTGAACAAATGAAGCAATGCTACATCAAAGGCGACAACACCAAGCACATATCGCCTAAATTCTTCTACAATCAGCAACAACAGAAGCTCCTCAAGATCAAAGTAAACCAGGTTCGATCTGAGGACAATGTAGCAGACTTGTTTACTAAGTCATTGCCCAAATCCACGTTCGAGAAACATGTGGCAAGAATTGGCTTGCGGAAATTATCTGAACTCCCATGATCGTAGTCATCAGGGGGAGGCGCAGACATCAGGGGAAGATGTCTACATGTTCGTCTCGAAACGTGAAGGGTGTGTTGTGCTCTTTTTCCCCTTCGACCGAGGTTATTTTTGTCCCACTGGGTTTTTGTTACTCGGCAAGGTTTTTAACGAGGCAACGAGAGAAGCACCGCGTTTGGGCAACGCAAGGGGGAGTGTTTAAGTAAACCCTAATTTGTGTTTGGCCCAAACTCTAGGTTACTTGACCTAGTGGTAATAGGCTTTAATTAGAAGAATCTAGAGATTATTTTTCCTTGTATGATTCAGACTCTATGCATTGTAATCCTCTATATAAAGAGGCCCCTATTATTAATGAGAACACACAGCAAATTTATCTCAATTTCAGTTTCTCTACAACATGCACAAATTTAAATTAATTTTAACTCAACTACAACAGGTGATTGCGAACGGCCTATCAATTTCATAAACCCAAATGTCTTATTTTCAAATAAACTGTAATAAAATTCACAGCCAATGAAGCACAACAGAAAATAAAAGAACACAAACGCAAGAAGTTTGTTTCTTATCAATCGTGAGTTCGTGACAACATACGATCAAGAAATAAAGATATTATGATATGCACTGATTGATTTACCATTAAGAATTCCACAAAGATCAGATGGGGTGTTGATAGGTGCTTTAAAAACTTTGATCCTCAAGCTCTTTCTTTCAAATCTAGTCAGAGCCTAAAGCTTTTGTATAGAAATTAGAAAATGGCAACAATATTAACCTTTGTACAAACAAGGAGTGGTTTTGTCAAAAATTGCAAACAATTCTTCCTTGCAAATCAGCGAAACTACTACAATAATACAATACACATAATGTATCGATGCTCCGTGTTACATTAGATTATCAATGCTCTGTGTTACATTAGATCATCTTATTAGCTATTAGTATCATCCTAAGACTTTAATATACTAACTCGGTCAATTAGGCTCTAATTTTTTTATTTTTTTTTTGCACAAAGATGAATTACATTAAACTGCAACTACAGAAAAGCAAAGTATAACTCAAAAATTAAGAACATATCATAACCTTAAACACTTCTCAAACTTAAAACTCGAAATTCATGACTCTAATTTTTTTTTATCTATTTATTTTTATTATGGATTCGTTTTTTATGATTGAGAATCCCTCATAATACATCTCAATGCCCAACTAAAATTATTCAAAAGCAAAAAACCAAACTAAGAAACCAAAACAGAAATAACAAAAACAAAAAAAACCTACACCAACCCAAGCAAAGCAACTGAAATGAAAAATCGACGCCTAAAACCCTCATGGTGTACATCTCAACAACATCACAACACGAGCCTCTGCCTAGGATAGTGTAGGGCTATTACCCTAGCCCTCATGGGAAAGGGTATTCTCCTCCAGCTCCTCCACAGCAAGGCCCACACCCTCTACCTCTGCAAGTCTGCAGTCTTGGGTTTGTTCTGACAACCACAGAGGTGACCTTTTTTCTCTAGCACCTTCCCAATAGTAGTAATGGGAATCTCTACAAGCCCCTCATAAAAGTTTCCGGCAAAGGCAACTCAGCTAAGCAAAGACGTTTCCCAGTCATAGGCTGATCATCTTCGCGAAGCTTGCGCACATCCGAAACCAGTGCTTGCCCCCGAGCAGAAAGAAGCCCAGGTTTAGGCCCAAATTTTAGCCCATAAGTTAACAGCCCATAAGTCAACGGCCCGGAAGTCAAAGGCCGAGTTTCGGTCAACCCCTTAGCAGCCAACCCTAATTCAAAATTAGAGTTTCCCGTCGAAAAGGTCGGGGTTATCAAACCAGCGCCCGCCGTTCTCAACGACGACCCAGCCCCTACCCTAGCTTCCAGCACCGCCACAGGGCGTTCCAGCACCACCCCAGACTACTTCAGCACCTCCTCAGACCGCTCCATCACCGTGCCACCCTCTGATGCCGATTCCACGATGTCCGGTTCCAAATTTCAGGACTCTGGTAATGGCAGAACCTCCGCCACCAGGCTTTTGTCGCACACGCTGCCTCCATGACCAAAGTAGCCACACCCAGGACAAATTCCATGGCACTTTTCGTAGTGAAGCTCCAAAAGCACCGAAACCTTCGGTGAGAACTCAAAGGTACGTCGAGCCCAAATCCTCCAACCTAGATCATGAACCAAGTGGATCCTCTGAATGGGATCCTTCCGTTGCAGCGCCGTATGGTCTGCCTGAACAAAAACTCTCAAAGCATTGCCGATGAGGGTTAAGGCTCGTTCGTTACGCATGGCAACACGTAGCTCTTTCACCGCCACTCAAAGCTCCAAAGAATGGAAAGAGACCGCATCTAGTGATTCGACCCCATCGTAGTCCGCCAACACCAACATAGAGCTGCTGTAAAACCAAGGACCACTGTGAAGGATGTGGTTCTTCTCCTCCTGTTCGTTTAACTGGAAAACAAAAATCCCGCCTTCCTCCTCACGGATCAGAACCTGCTTCTTCAGCCTCCACACCCTTGAGATTGCTGCCGAGAACAATGGAATCACCACAAGGCTCCTCGGGGTCAGAAGCCGGCCACACAGATAAAATAAAGGGTCATGAATGGCATCCCCTCCCCCTGCTAGGCTCACCACGGCCTCCTCTGACAGTGCAAGTGTAGACGTCGCCCCACCCGCCTCCATTGCTAAAAGAGCTCGATCAATTTCTCAGGCTAGAGGAAATGAAAATATAAGGACAGAATGTGATTTCTGGAAAACGGGGATTGCAGGCTATGGATCAATCCTTACTGGGTAGCAGAAACCAAAATAGACAAACAGAACACAAATTTTGGTTACGCAGTGAAAACCTCAACCTCTGAGATTAAAAACACGGCGGGGCTCTTACTCTTGAGAACCCAAAATAAGAATCAACTTATAACGAAGGATATGTTCTTTTACAAGACTCAAGTAGCACTCAAATTGCTACACTCACTAGATAAAACTATCAAGAAGCTTGTCTTCAATCTTGTACTCTTTCTTCACTTGAACGATCGCCAATTATCACTCTCCTTTCTTCACAGCTCCTCTACTGATCTCAAGAGAAGATATGCATATGAGACAAGGATCACGAACACTTAAACATGGATCAAGTGTTTTGACTCTTGTGAACTCTCAATACTTTAGCAAACCTGCAAGACACCTACACTATTCTTGCGTTAAGAAGAGATGCCCATCTTGACCGTGTATGTGTGTGTATATATGTTGTAGACCAACGGCCAAACCTCTATCCCAAGATTCTGACCTAATTCCTCTTTAATTGAGAAAGAGACTTTCCATATAAGAAATACAATAAATCTTAAAGGAAATCAATTAGGAGTAGACAAATCCTAAAAACCTTAGGGAATCAATTACACAATTTCATAAACAGAAAAATATATTTAAATAAAGAAAGTTAAACCTCAAAGATATTTTCCCGTTTTGTATGGGAATGCCAACACACCAAGTTGATCAAAACTTGTACCTACTGAAGTGATTAATTGAAATGGTAACTGAAGTGAAGTTTTGTAATATAGTTTCTTTTCCTTTGGATTTGATGTAAGGTTTTTGATTTTGATGGTAGTCGTTAGGATACGAGAAAGAAGAGGAGAGATTGAAGATTTTGGTCGAAGAGGTTGCTGGGTTTTCGAAGAGGTGTGTGTTTGATTTGGGTATATCCTCTTTTTGCCATTGCTCTTAGTGCATGTCTACCCCCTTTTGGGTTGTCATTATCATAACCCATATTGTTTTGGGGATCATTTGTCTTGGGAGTTATGTAAATATTAATTGATTTATACCAATTAAGGAATCTGTCTCTATCGTTGGACTTGGTCTTTTGAACAAGAACACATATTGAAGCCAAATATTGCTTTTTAAATCAAAAGAAATAGAGAACGACATGTAGAATCAGTTAAAGAGTTTGTAGAACTCAATGAATTGTAAAATTATTAAAGTTTGGTTGTGCTATTTAGACTTTTGTTGAGTAATAGTCCTTTTTTTTTTAGAGGCCCAATACAGTTTATGTTCTCCCCAATTTTGTTTATAAGCGTGTGCTTCTTTACATTACTTCTTTTAATGGGTACAGAGTGACAGTGGTAGAAAAACTGAGAACAAAACTGCAGCTGACATCAAACCTATCCAGTACGAACTTTGTTATTTGTGTTCTCTAGCAGTTGTCATGATGTATTGATTCTGATACTTGGTGTTGTGTTATAATCTCTAGGTTCACACAGAGGAACATTCTAAGGATTTACCCCATAGAAACTTAAAGTTGCCTCCTCAAATTACCAACCACATGTTGGATGGATGCATGGAGCTCAAATGGTTGTGTCTAATGTGCAGGTTAGTTTTCCAGTTTCTGAAACTTATGGAACCTGATATTATGTCAATGACCTTGATCGATAAGAAATATAACCTGATCCCTGCATATAAAATTTTATGACAGGGATGTGATAAATCACTATGGTTGATGCATGGGATGTTTACAGCCAATGATGAGGCCCTGCCTTTTTTATGCACAAGGGCTCAAATGATGAGGTTTTTGTATCCTAAAAAGACCTTGATAGTGACAAAGACATTGAAGGTGAGGGCAATTTATTTACTTTGAGTTGAATTTTTGGCATATTAGCAATAATATCAGAGGATTGATGTTAATATACATGTGAAAGCATTTATGGCTAATGGATGTCACTTGGATTTTAATCAAACCCCCTTGATTCATTCTCCCCACAGACTTCTACACAGAAGTTAGTAAGGTCCGTTTTGTTTTTCTGATAATTCGAGAATTTGATTCCTATTTTTAGTTATTGTTGAAACCAGTTACATTCCTATCTTATAGTTATTGTTGAAACCAGTTACATTCCTATCTTATAACATAGTATACTCACATTGCTAAATATCTCAACACTCATTACACTATACGTTTCACTTCACATCAGTATTTTGCAGAGCTCTGATCACGTCATATGCAGCTGGTTGTTTATAGGTAACACAATCCATCTCTACATTCCAATGCCTTATTGATTAATGTTTGTGCTTACTCCATACAAAACCATTTCAATGATTTCAATTTACAGAACCAAATAATCACTCTTTCTTATTGATTGACATTATTACTTATGTTTTCCAATTACAATAGCTCAGCTGAAATTTCGGAGCACTTATCATTTTTCGCAAATGACGAATCGGACTTTGTACATAGACACCTACTGTTGTTAGGACATTTAACTTTGAAATCTGGCTAATTTACCAGAATTTTGAACATGTAAAACAATATATAATATATAATGTAGCAATGTAATATAACAATGTTTCTAAATCCAGTAGCATTGAATCAAACAATATTGCTTATATTCCCGCAGCATGGCGCGGGTGCATTTTCTAGTCTCTCACTATAGCACACTTGCTCTAAACCGGAATCTCATTGATGCAAAGATGTTCCCTGCACTGCACCGCTATTTCTCTATGGTATCTGTTTATATAATCCATTAATTCTGGTGTCACTGTCCACTCACCTACGATCGCCACATGTATCATATCAGGGCACAGTACAGCGCAATGCCCCAGAAAACTGGTTGCTCAACACCAGAACAAACTAACATCATCCATCATTTACGTGTAATTTCACCATGCATCGCATGCAAGTTTGGTACCGCAACCCTAATCCACGTGTTCACAAGTGACAAAAGCACGCGCCTAATTCGGCCTCATGCCTGTCGACGAGCTCTGATTATAAAGGCCAATCTTATATTGTTATTAGGTCAAACTGTATCTGGGCAAATCTGCAAATGTAGATCTTCAAACTAGAACAAACAGCAGATCTCACTGATAGCAACTACGTAGAATAAACAATATGCATGGACGAGGGTGTGTATAATGTACCAAATACATAAGTTAACTAAGGGCTCGATCTAAGAAGCACCGAAACGGGTACGAGTTTCCGGATACGATACGATCGGAAAAGTGGAAACGGCAAATTTTAAATGTAATAGGAAACGGGTACGTGAAGGAAACGCCAATTATATATATATATATATATATATATATATATATATATATATATATAATTAGAAAGAAAAAAAATGAAACATAAACAAGGTACTAGTTTATCACAATCAAACATTATCAATCCAAAGGTTCAAATAAAAGGTTAACACAACTAATAACAAGTTAACAACCATCAACTTCATTCAACTTGGACAACATCCTCAAGGTCTTCATTTTCAGGATCAGCAGATCCACTACTAGCACCGGCGTTAACAGACCCGGCACTAGAACTAATAGGAGGTGTTCCTCCGCTGCTCATGGTTCCTGAAAAATACACAATTCAACGTTACACCAATATGCAAACAACCCAATATTTAGACTTGTAGACCCAATTAGCATCCTCAATGAAAACCCAATAACCTCAGCCAAAACAATAAAGCAATATTGCTTTTAAACAGATCGATCGAGATTTATTGCTTTTAAACAGATCGATCGAGAAAACTCAGAAAAGCAAAGAGGATAAGAAATTAAGAACTAGCTAGCCCTGCTATACACACATCAAATAGCAATATCAGAACAATCTCCAAGCTCCAAATTGAAGAACAAATATGAGAAGAAGAGCAGAACAAACGTACCCGAAGCGGCTAGAAGAGGAGAAGTCTTGAGCAGAAAAGATTCCGATCTTTTCCGAGCATAAGAGGAACGACCGGACTGGAGAAGAGGAACCACCGAACTGGAGAAGAGGAACGATTGGAACTGGGTCTCGTCCGAGCAGAAGAGAAACGATCGAGGTCTCGTTTGCGTCTCAGGTCGCGTCGCGTCTCTGGTCGTTGTCGCGTCTCTGGTCTCTCTCTCGATCTGGTCGCGTCTCTCTCTCGTCTATCTCTCGATCTGGTCTTTTGTTTGTTTATTTTTTTTTTTTCAATTTTTGCCTAGTAAAAAGTCAGTCTTACCTCCACGTTTCCTATTTATTTACATTCTGGCGTTTCCGAATTGGATACGTACGTTTCCAAACCGTTTCCAACCGGATACACGTTTCCTAGCGTTTCCGACCCGTTTTCCGTTTCGATACGGGAAACGAGGGCATTTTGGCGTTTCCGTGCATCATAGGGCTCGATGTATTCCATCCACAAAACTTTGATCAAATCTGATCTTCAAGCTAGCCCTCATTCGACTGCATCCATATGTATAACTTGTATTATTTATATTAGTACGTACACCATGACATATACGCGATAATGTATAAACGAAGCTAACCCCATTCTATTGATAATTTGATATCATATTCAAAGTTTGTTGGGAATTTTTCGGAAGCATAGCTCACTTCCACAAGTAATTAGGAACGTTATTTAACTATTAACTAACCCGTTTAATATAATATCCTCTAACAACCCTAGATTTGTGCATGACAAGTTATTACCTGAACTGGTACGTAGCTAGGCTAGGAACAATGCATGCTTAAAATTCGTCAATAAAGAAAAAAAACCCTAATTAACAAGGTGTTTTACTATACACGACTACAGAAACGCAGATCTGCATGACCTAGCCAAATTAAGAAAGAAAATCAGATTGGGGCACCTGTCACTGCCTGTAAAAAATTGTAAAAGCATTCTATTTATCCTTGGAAATTTTATATACATATGCATGTCTTATGAACACCAACAGGGAGACAGAGATAAAAATATTACGGTTTGCTGGCGCTCAAATAAAATTGGTTAATTTATATTCCAGACTTGGATGTACTGGATCGTAGTATTTCCATCTTGTTCTGCGATTTCAACAGCTGATATCATCCATTCAAATTGAAAATAAAATCAGATGAATATTATAAGTGGTACGCAGAAAAGCAGCCAGCATTTGTTAAGGGATCGACGTTCTTCTAGATTTGGTCTCAGTTGGGAACGCAGAGAAGAAGAAAGCAAGCTAGTTTACGCTAAGAATTAATATTAATACTATTTGACTAGTTTCGGTATATGTTAGATAAAAGTGGATGGACTGCAGTATCTGATTTTCAATGACTTCACGAAACGTTTGATCTTGCAGTTGCAGATTGAGTGCTGGGCTTGCTTGCATTTGTTCCTGGATGCAGATAAAAGCAACAGATCAAGGACAAGTGTCAATTCAAAGAGACTGTTGACTTTGTTGTTGGAGAGTAGGAAGTACACCTGTCGCTGATCAGTACGTGGCTGGATTGTAGTGGCTTGATTTGAATATAAATTCCAGCTTAGAAAGTGAGCTTCGATCACCTAGGTTAAATTGTGTTAACAAGATGACACACCATCATGAACTCATTCTTTGTTCATGACGAAGGTTGGTTAAAAGTAAACTATTTTTTTCCTTTTTGGTCTGGGGTTAAAAGTAAACTAGATCGATCATTTTGACATGATTTCCTCTTGTTTTTCTTACAAGACACACAAAAGGATTAGGATCCTGTCAGTTTTTTGAAAGGACAACATTTCTGCGATGCTAAATTTGTCAACATAATACCCGAGCTTTTTCAATTAGAGTAGGACCAAGCATGGAACTGTTTTTCAAAGCCTTCTATTTAGATTCTAACCAATCAAGAAATTAAGTTGAGGTTAAGGTTCAGAGGAGATGAATAACAAGAATGCCTTCTAGACCATATAACAGAAGTATTTTAATTAGACTTTAATCAGCTAGCTTCCAGGTTCTGATTCTGCCTAAAATTGTTAGAAACTAAACTCGAACTCTAGCATGTTTATTTTGAAATAATATTTTATGGAAATAGTGCCATTTGTCAAAAAAAAAAAAAAAAAAAAAACAAAATTTATAACTCAGCCTAATTAGGAAACTCAGTCCCATCGATTGAAATTTTATTACTATTTTTCAGGAACAATGTTTTATTCTTACATATATGAATCGAATTAGCTCATGTAATACTGTTCATTCATTGTTGTTTATAGCTTGTCTTGTCTAATTAATAACATTATTGTTTATAGTTTCTGTCTAATCAATTTCTTCTTCTTGTTGATAGGAGATGTAACAACCTTACCGTCCAATCACTTTCACTACGTATACGCAGAGAAATATTAAGGTCAACCCTTTACATACTTGAACCCTAATTTCATAGCTAGTTTTAGTAGTCCCATATGTTCCTGGTGGCACATGCGTATCCAAGTATCTTTGAAGAGCTTTATTAATTGTATAAACATATACATATTGTTTATATCTAAAGAAACAAAGAAAATACACATGCATGAATTATTGTACCTTTTCAGTGTAAAATAGAATTACTAGATTGCATCTTTATTTTAAGTGTGCAATTCATACAGTACCCAAGAAAAAAAGAGGAGAAGAAGGTACTGTTAACATATTCCTAAGCGAAACAGCGAAACATGGCATTCATGTTTTATACAGTAGTACTTCACATAAATAGGCCAGGTGGCATGGGGACGGCGCCAAATCCCTTTGACTTGAAAATGTTTCTGAAGCTTCATCCCTGACCTAGAATATATATATATATAAATGGGACGTCTTTCCCATTAGACCATCAAACTTCAACTTGAACTCTGATTAGTCATAAAGCACTTTTACTTAGAAAGCTCCTTCATCCTCCTCATCAACCAAGTTTCAGGTTTCGACAACATTTCATCAATATGGGAAGAGCTCCTTGCTGTGACAAGAATGGACTCAAGAAAGGTCCATGGACTTCTGAAGAAGATGTTATTCTCGTCAACTATATTCAGGAACATGGTCCAGGCAATTGGCGTAACCTCCCAAAGAACGCAGGTATATACATACTTGATTTTCGATTTTCAATTAGGCTTCCTCTTCTTCATCTGACTAATAGTTTAATTGTTGATCCATACGTATAGGACTCCAAAGATGTGGCAAGAGTTGCCGGCTTAGATGGACTAACTACCTGAGGCCTGATATAAAGAGAGGAAGATTTTCCTTCGAAGAAGAAGAGACTATAATCCAACTTCATAGCATCCTCGGCAACAAGTATGTAAATAACTTGTATAATATGCTTGATTACAATAATCAAACTTTTTTTTTTTTTTCCTTTATAGGGTTGTTAATCCATCTGATTACAGCAACTTACATTTGTTTTTCAAAAACGTGTTAGGTGGTCAGCTATTGCAGCTCGCCTGCCAGGAAGAACTGACAACGAAATCAAGAACTACTGGAACACACACATCCGAAAAAGGCTTCTCCGAATGGGAATCGATCCAGTCACTCACGCTCCACGCCTCGATCTTCTTGACCTATCCTCCATCCTCGGTTCCTATGTCTCCAATATCAACCCAGCTGCAGCACTTCTCAACTTGTCAAACTTGTTAGGCACACAACAAGCCCTTAATGTCAATCCAGAACTGTTGCGGCTTGTAACCACTCTCTCGTCACTGAAACAAGGAAACCCCCAAATGTTTTCACAAAACCAAAACCAGGTTTGCAATATTTCCCAGGATTTACAAAACCAGTTTGTCCCATCGTTACAGTCCAATCCTCAGTTCCAAAATCTCTTCCAAGATGACTTTTCTCCAGACATGGCAAGCCTAAAACAGCTCATGCAAATGATCAATACTGAATCCAACTTACCCAACATGTCCAACTTCAGCAGCCCAGCTTCTTATTCCCAGGAAAATATAGTCCCTAATTCCAATTTCGGTCCCGAAACAGCTGTTTCCAATTTGCCAAGCTATGTACCTAGCAGTACTTCTAATCCTACTGTTCCTGAGTTGGCAGGAAATTCATTTTTCCAATTGCCTTTAAACAACAGCAATGTTAACCATGATTTCGGGTTTGATTCTGTTCTGTCGACGCCTCATTCGAGCCCGACTACCTTGAATTCTTCGGGCACATACAACAACATAAACAGCAGCAGCACAGAGGATGAGAGAGATCTGGAAAGCTATTGCAGCAACCTGTTGAAGTTTGAGATCCCGGACAGTACCTTGGATATCAATGATTACATGTAATTAATGTTATACTTAATTATTTGTTTTTTTCAATTATTGTAGATCATAGTCAACTCAGTGTAGCTACTACGTACATTATGTTTCTAGTTTTGATCATGTACTAGTACGTAGTTGATGTTGATAAATATGAGATTCTTTGTCATCGATTGTTTTTCTAATTAACTACAGTACTTTGAGTTTTGCCACTCATAGATGAATAGCGCATTCCTGCATATATTGAGTTGCGATCAGAAGTAAATGGCAGGCTTGCAAATTTCAAATGAAATGCAATGTCGTCCAAAAATCTAAATCTGCAGAGTCCGCAAAGTACGCTCTAAAACTGATTTGTTGTTTTAAAAAGAATTAAGTTTCAATTTTATTTCTTCCTTTTAAACTTTTTGTTCATAAATGATCGATTAGGATTTAACCATGAGACTTATAACTCATTTCACTCGTTTTGCATGCTTTGTTTAATTTATAGAAGACTTGCGTTAATAGGACTCTGATCGAAGTGATTGATGTTCTGGCAATAATGAGCTAGCAGGTAGATGGATTTTGTTGTTTTCATTTTGGCCAAGCAACTAACCATCTTCGTCTTCACCCTATAGCTATAGCTCTTTCACTCCTTTCAGTCTTTCTTTGTCTTTGCCGCCCAGTATCCAAAAGGCACTTGTTCAATTCAAAATAAAATCCAGTTTGATCATTCTAAAGCTCAAAAGCGTGCTATTGTCTTTACATGCCTCTTTTTATGTCTTCGTGATCATCATTCTCAAAACAGAACCATATATTTGTATGAATCCCTGTTCTAGAGTTGAATTGTTGTATGGAAGCTAGTGCATGCTAGCAAATTAATCAAAACACTAACTCTAGCGATTAGAATCTAATGATTACTTTTTTGTCTCGATATCTAATGATTACTTTCCACTTATTTTCTTACTAATTATTCAGAGAGACGAATTAATTAAGGCGAGTCTTTTGACTTCCATTAATTACTTCTCATATTCCATAATGCAACCTTAGTTTCAAAAGACAAGACATTTGAAAAGTTGCATTTTAATCTGTTCCAATCAAATCCATTTCAAAAAAAAAAAAAAATCAAATCCATTTCAATATAGTTTTTTGATGAAAAATCCATTTCAATATAGTTGTTGTGCTGATTTCACACTTGAAGCTACACGAACTATTTGTATCGATCCCCTTCAAAGAGAGAGAAAGGAATTAAAACTTGTTTTTCAATTTTATTTGTTTTCACATTGTAAATGATTCATTCAAGGATGAAGCAAAGCATGACATAATTATTGTCCTATAAAGTGTAAAATCAAAGAAAATAGGATGCTCGAGTCAGACTCCTAGTGAAAAGACCAGTCACGGCTTTGATCGATCGATTCTTTCACACGTTTTCATTCTTTTCCTCAGAGACAAATGCACATTTTAGGTCAAAATCACTTTTTTAGTTTTGGTGGCACTCCAGATCCAAAACAAAACAAAAAGTTTTGGTGGCATTGAAAAGAGAAAAGATTAATGCATGTTTTTCACAGCATTGACTCTAGGTAAGACATGTCAACTTTTCGGATATGGTGAGAGATGGAGAGATGTGACTGTGAAAGGCCTTGTGCCTAACATTGGGTTATCTCTGGATACGATTTATAGATCAAACATGGCTTGAAGCCCGTCTCTTTACCCAAATGTAGCTTGAAACTCATTACAAGCCTAAATATGAACTTTCAGAAACATCATCCGAAAGCCACTAGTAAAAAGAAGCGTCCGTCGACTAAATGGAAATGTCCTCCGCGTGGTAGACTGAAAATCAACATCGATGGTGCTTATAGAGCTGATAGTGGTGTTGGAGGTATTGGGGTGGTAGTTAGAGACGATTTGGGCACGTTGTATTGCAACTATTGCTAGACCTTTTCTGCATGCACACTTAGTTATTAATATGGAAGTTGAGGTGTGTAGAGCTGGTCTTCTTCATAGTATACACTAAGGTTGGACGGAAATAGAAATTGAGAGCGACTCTGCCTTTCTGATTGTTGCACTCAAGAGTGAGGAGAAAAATTTCTCGAAGGCAAGTCGGGTTTCTGATGATTGTAAGGAGTATCTAACTGCTTTTTCAATTAGCGAAAATCTGACATATTTACCGTGAAGCAAATGGTGTTCAACATAGGCTTGCACCCCTTACTAGTTTACTTCATATCGATGATGTTTAGTTAATTAGATGAGACTTGTACTATTATTCAGGATGTACTCTAAGTCTCTAAAAGGACTATTATTCAGGATGTACTCTAAGTCTCTAAAAGGATTATTGTAATTGTTCTTATGTTGCACGTGTTTAGGTTTTATGTCCCCCCGGCCCGTTGCATAATTTTAATTCAATAAATGGAATCGGGCGTGAGGCTGAGCCTCCCAGTTAGGCTGGGTTCCAAACCCCTTCAAAAAAAAAAAAACTTTTATAATTTAATTTTTCATTTATTAATGAAACATTTACTTATTTAAAATGTACAAAAACAAAAAGAGTTATATTTATGTTTAAGCATTCTCTTGCATTTAGAAACACGAATTCTCTTACAATAACTCCTTAATTACGAGATTAGTGCACAATAAATGAGATCGTCAATAATATCTTAGTAGAATAAAGAGCTAGAAAAAAGAATAGTCAATCCTAGGTCTACTAAAGCTACCTAAATAAGTCGGTGAGTTGTGGCATGTTGGTTAGCTAGTCTAACTAACATCGTGGAGGTCATAAGTTCAAATCTCACTGACATCGTGGAGGTCACCTAGGTCTTCATCTTTTAATTATTAAGGTGTTGACCGATGGTCTTAAGCACCCTTCGGCCTTTGAACTTGAGGTCCAATCCTTATTTGGCCCGATTGACACCTTTGCTATATTAGTAATGTGCCTCTGTTACACAGATTCATCGCAGATATAAGAAGGCAAGAGGCCAAAATCCGAAAGAATCAACAAATTGTTATAACGTGCATGTGCAACTCAATCGTTCCAACATTTTTTGGCACTCATAAGATGCACGTTGAATCCATCTGATGAGATGGGGCACTCATATGCTTATTATATGCATGCAACATTCACAATCCAATAGTCCCCTTACCCCTGCAATCAACCATGTACAGGAAATACCATTACCCCGACAGCCGTACAAGCAGTATACAAAAATTTTGTCCAATAATTTGGATTTTGCAACTCCATGATTACACCTTTTAGGCTTTTCCTTTCCTACTTTTCCAAGCTCGATGATCAATTAGCCTAAGCACTTTTGCAACAGTCATCTTCTTCCTTCCAACCCAATCTTTTCTATATAATAACATCTCTGGTTGAAAATCATACATAGTAGCATGATACACAAAAGTCCATCCCATTACAATGGGGTCATACTGCCCTTTCTTAGGGTCCTCCATGGCGTTTCTCAAGGACTAAATTGGGTTGTTGTTGCTTACAGCTTATGTAGTCGTAGGAGCAGTTGTTGTGATCCTTCTTTTTCCTCTACATTTTTCAAATGGGGGGGGGGGGGACCCCTGAGCCATCGCAATACCAGAAACTAAACAAAGAGTGTTTAAAAATGAAGATAAAGAAAGGAGTGTGGAGCTTTTCCTAAAGGAACTTTTGGTTGGAATAATTTGTTCTTGATTGACGCTTTTTGTTTGTCTCGTCTCTATAATCCAACTCCAAACGTATATAACTCCTATAATTTGACAACTCCCACACTGTTTTTTCTGTGATGCATATGGAACCTAGTTATTTGGGCAGTTTCTGCTAATTTGTCCTCAGTAACCAAGGGAATATATAGATGCAAAAACAGCCTGGTGTTCTAATGTTTCGAAATATTAAAATTATAGATTCGAGAGACATTTGACTCATTGTGTGAGGCAAATTCCAAAACGTAACTAAACTAACGGCTCTGGATTCTAAAATTTAGCTAGTCCGGAACACTACATTTTCAAGAAAAATCACCCTAGCTTCTTCAAATCTTGAAGCTCATTGACACCATATTGGACATTTTCCAGTCTCAATATCTTGAGGGAACTGGTAAAACACTCTTTGATAGTTTGGAGGGTTACCATTCCATGTGAACCTTGTAAGGGTAAGGTCTTCCCCTTCTTTCTCTCAATGAGCCATTATGTGTAATAGTTTATGTTATCTTTTGAAATTGAAAACCAATTTTTGGAAAGCTGGATGCTATGGCTGTCACGCACACTAAACTTTTGTCACAGACTGGAGAAAGAAGCTATACCCCTAAATAAAACCAGTAAATGGCCACACGCTCAAGTCACGCATATGGTGCTTGCTTGAATCAGTTCAACACAGAAGATGTCAAATCCCTAGGATGCCCTCGTTTCCCATTCCAAAGCTGCACCCAACGTTGCCCTTTTCCATTCACAAGTTTCAATACCCAAAAGTTTAACCCATTCTCTTTCTTTTTCACTCAAAAAATGAAAGAAAAGAGGCAACTTTGATATCAGAGAAGGGGAGAGACTAGAGAGTGCGTTGAGCTTTTAGGAGGATTAGAGAGAATGAAAAAGAAAAGGACACCATAAGCTGACAAATCTCCACAGCCTTTTCTCATCATGCAAAACCCAGTTCTACCAAACCAATATCTTATACATTTCCCATGGACCCCTCCAAAACCCAGTAACCCTTTTTCATTTGAATTATTGAATCCAAAAGTACTAATTTTTTAACAAATAATTTTCAATTACAGTGGTGCTTACTTTGGTTTGTGTTTTAGGCACTAGAGGAGACTGATTAGTGTGCATAAATCCCAGAGAGATCTCTCAGTCAGCTCAAGGCAAAGACCTAACCTTTCCTTTTCATCTGGATTATAAACCCACCCAAAACCAAAACCAAAACCAAAACCCATCATTTCATTTACAGTAGGGGACACGAGATAAACCCTTCTGGACTCTCCCATTTTCATCTTCAACCTTTTGGCTCTTGCTTTGTTTTGGGTTCTGAGGAGGAGGAAGAGACATTTCACAGTTGCAGAAGCTTAGCACTCAAACCCAAACAAAGCACTCACTGTTACCAGCATATCAAATCTCTGCTTTGAATATTTCAGTACCTCTCTTTTCCTGCTTTTCACCTTTTCACCATTCATAATTCCAGAGAAGCTTAAAAGTTGTCTCCTTGAAACAACAAAGCTTCCAAAAAGCAAAAGATTCAAAGCCTTTATCTTCTTCTTTTTTAACCCTAAAATCATTTCATCTTCCTCGGATAAAGCTACAAACTTTAACCTCGCTGCACGAATCCACTATTGTTTTTTCTCGTGAAACCAAGTACTCTCTCCCTCTGTGTAGTCAACAATGCCATCATTTCCGTTCACTTTCACGCTCCTCATTTTGTTGCTTCTGTCAACCCTCCACATCTCCCTCGCCGGTTTACTCGCCGAGCCGGTAACCGGTCACGGCCAGCCTCTCAAGCCAGGCGAGTACTCCAGCCCAAACACGGTCCCGGCCTACCCTGTCCAAACCCAGGCCCAGACCTGCCGCCTCGACCTCTCCGCCGAGCTCTTCGGCGGCGTCAACGAGGCCTGCGGCCGAAACCTCGACCGGAGCCGATGCTGCCCCGTCCTCGCCGCCTGGCTCTTCGCCGCTCACGCCAGGTCAGCTCTGGAAATCTCCTCCGCTCCGGCTCCTTCCGCCGGCGGCGACCTTCCGATGATGCCGGACGACGCGCAGAAGTGCGTGAACTCTCTCCAGACCTCGCTCCTCAGCCGAAACATCCGGATCCCACAGCCGAACGCCACGTGTGACGCCATTCTCTGCTTCTGTGGGATCAGGCTCCACCAGATCAGCTCCCTGAGCTGTCCGGCGGCGTTCAACGTCTCCGGGTTCCACAACGCCACCCCTACCGCCGCGGTCAAGAATCTCGAAAAGAACTGCCGTAACTCTTCCTACACTGGCTGCACCAAATGCCTCGGCGCCCTCCAGAAGGTCAGTTTCGTCTTTTCATAATTAATATAGTTACATACCTGGTGTACGTTAATGTCACATACTCACCTAGGCAAGGCATAAGAATAGGATTGAAAGCGATTGTGGAGGGGGAAGCTAGAAAACGACCACGCACATTTCCATGTTCATCTTGTTTCTAAAGAAATATCGTTAATTTGTTTGACGAGAATGCCCTTTGTTGCGGTTGGTATTTACAGCTGAAGGGCGGGACGACGAGCAAGAACGGAACAACGAGGGACAAGAGCACGAGCGAGAGGGCGGGCAAGATGTTCGACCGGGACTGCCAGCTCATGGGGCTGACGTGGCTGCTGGCGAAGAACAAGACGGCCCACATTCCGACCGTCTCCGCCGTGTTGCGCGCCATAATGTACAGCGCTCACCCGCCGCACGAGAACACGTGCAGCCCGGACCAGGAGAACATGCCGCTGGCCGTTGATTCCTTGCAGTTTGACAAGTCGTCATCGCCGGCGTCGGTGTTTTTGTTTCCGGTTGTGCCCCTAATCATGGTTTTGGTTTCTCTGTTTGTTTAGGGGAATCAGAGGGGCAGAGGCTCCTCTGGGTTTTCAACATTTTTTTGGGTAGTCCCTTGTCGGGTGTTTCACGTGATGCTAGTAGACAAAACGGGCGATTGGGTTGTTTTTGTCATTTTGCCCCCCCCTCCCACTGTAAATTTTCAGCTCGTTCTCATGAGTTTCGGACATTGTTTAGTAGTACTACAACAGGGAAGAGATCTTTTTATTTTTACTCGTTGCATTTCTTAAACATTGCGTTTTGGCCAAAACCCAGATGGTTATTTACTCCATTGAGGGTGGTGAAGATTTTGTGGAGGTGCATTTATGATAAATCATTAGGAATTGAGAACCCAATGGCCATTAATAACAAATTCTTGAGGTTGATAGGGTACCTGATTCCCAAGAGGAAGAAAACTGGGTATGTTGGTCGCGTAGTAAATGCAAATTCTTGGACCAAGAAGATGCTCAAAATTTGGGATTATAATAGCCAAAGAGTTTTTATTTTTTTTTATGAGGTTTAAGAGGAATTAATTAACGTAATTTTTGGTTTGAGTAGTTTCACATGTTTTAGGGAGTGTGAATTGCGGATGGATGTTTGTCATAAGTTAAACGCTCTAGGACAATGGAATATGGGTAATGCGTCCAAGAAGTTCATGAGTTGTTTAATGCAATGCACTTCAAATTTGGAAGCTCTTTTCAATTTGTACAAGGATAGTGATTCATGAATAGCTTAATCAAATCCAAAAACATGACAAACATCCATCCGCAATTCACTCTCTACTCCCTAAAACATGTGAAACTACTCAAAGCAGGTTCTCTCGTTCTTGAAATCAAAAATATATGTCGAACACGAAAGAGAGAATTCAGTGTACTGACATATACTTGCACCAATTGAAATAGACGGCTAGATAAAATCAAGTAAATTTTTTTGCTATAAAATAAAAAAATTGCTTATAAATGGTTCAGATTTGCTGGAATTTCTTATTTCACTTGCACCGCTGGTGCATAGAAGAATTTTACATCAAACACGATAATTTCATTTATTTTATTTTATTCAAGATGTCTCCAATTCCTATTATCTATATATCCTCATTTCATGTAAGTAAACATGTGATTGAATTTGAAATATTCTAGATTACCTCACTCGATTAAAATTGAGTACTGTTTAGTGTAATGTGTAATTGGGCGTCAGTCATGTATTTGTATTGTTTCTGGGTTCAGTCTTGTATATCATGAATTTCCAGTGATTGGTCTAGCTCATTTGTCTTTTAAAATGTCTAGCCCACTTGTTACAATTAGCTTTCCCTCTCTACTTCCTACAATTTGTGTGAAACTCATCATGCTTTCCTAAAATGTAGAGGTTATAGAAATAGATACATACAAAATATACAATACAGAAAGCAAATATTAGACCTGCGCATCCTAAAATGGTCTTGTTGAAAAAGACCCAAGCTCCAGTAATTCTCTTTTTGCATTTCATTAATGAATCACCCAGTCTAACAAAATTACAATTCCAGTATATTTTCTGGCAAACTCGGAGCAGTAAAATATGAACAATCTTTGAAATCAGATGTAAGAAATGATCACCAGCCCTTGCCTATAAGCCACAACCAGTCGAGTGTTACTCCTGCAAATATACCTAATACTAAGAACACTACCAGTAGATTTCCCAAAGCATTTTGTTCCGGTCCCTGCAAAACCAAATTGTATTAAGTTTCCACTACCATCTTGACAAAGCAGGTTATATTCAAGTTCAAGTATTATCATGTGTCAAGAGCACAAACCTTGTAGCCTTTAGGTGCTGTAGTGAGCACACAAACAGTTAAGTAACCATTGGTTAAACCCAAGAAGGATGTAAGCATGATCATCCAGCCTTGGTCTCCATACTTGGCGGTGAAATAGAACGCGGGAACGAGTAAGAAACGAGCAACAATTACAACCATCAGCCATTTACGTGATTCTAACTTGAGGCAATCTAAGCATGGAACGTATCTCCCTATGAGATCCCACACATTGTACATTGCAATCAAAACCAGAGCATACCTGATAAGTCAATAGATGTTAGACAGTTTTAACAACCAAGGTGCAAAAGTTATTGGGTATTTTTGAGGAATGAGGACATACCATGTACCCAAACTGTGAGATCCCGTATCTTCTGATAGGAATCCGGGGAAAATTGACAAGGTCAGCACATAGATTAGAAACATATCAATTGCGTAATCAATGTTTTGAGCTAACAATTGTTTGTTCCCCAGCCGCTGCATCTTAGTCGGATCCTCTGCATCCTGCATAAAATTGTAGTGTTTCACTATCGTGAATACTACTTGGAACATTTGTTTCTAGCATACTAATTAATAAAAACATACTCCTTCCGGTAATGTCTGGATGCCACCAGCAGCAAGGTCAGCCGAAACAGTTTTAGATCCTTCTGATGCTGCCTTGGAGCGGTAGAACTTCACAACTGTTAGCTTCGGAAAGACAACAGCGTACAGAAAAACACATAGCAGCTCAAAGAATGTAGAGATGGAAAAGAACATAACTGCAATGGAAAGAACATAACCAGTATTTAGTAACCAAGCTGAAAAGAAGTCTATTGTGCTTTATGCTAGTTAAAAATACAATAATTAATGTTGAAAAGAATTGACATCAATCCAATTCAAGCTTTAACTTATTCCACATGGCAAGCAAGACCATGTACATATAACAAAAAGTATTTAACCTTGCATTAACTGTCCCAATAGAAAACACTAATATGTGCACAACAAATATGAAAGTTAAGGGATTAAGAACCTACTGGCTCCCTTGCGCAGACCATTCTGGGAATTCTCAAATATTGCCTTTGTAAGTAGCCTCAGTCCAGAGGTTAGGGCCCCTGATGCAGCCAAGCCAGCAAGGAAAGACTGAACAGTTCAAAACAAGAAAAAATCACACATTTACAACCGGGTACAAAGACTTTTGAAAACGTGAAGCAAAACAGAAACTGAACAGAGAAAAATGCAACTGTGTCACAAACGGTACTGACTTGGATGAATTCTGGTTTCATGAACGAGAGGTCTCCAATCATTCCTCCTTGCACATGAGCATCTGCAATTCCAAAAGCACCACTAATGGCACAGATTCCGATGTAAGTTCCAATACCTCCTTTTCCGGATGTAGCTAAATCCAACTAAATATGACAGAATGAAGAGGTTTAGAGGGTTGATTACATCCACTCGCATCAATGATCTATATCACCCAAAACCAATAGTACTTACCACTAGCACCAAAAGAGTACTTAGGAAAAATAAGGTATATCCAAATAAATTCCGCTTCCTAGTATTGATCTTTGCTTCATTATATGACAATGCTATGAGTGTAAAAAGCGCAAACGGCTGATACACTAGAGTGAGGACCCTCGCCGGATGATATCTCTGCAGCAGAGGAAACAGGAATTAATCATATTGTTCGGATAATCCTGAACTAATCAAAGACATAACATTACAGAAGTACTGGGAACAAAAATTCAATAATAGGATACAAAAGTTACCGGGAACAAGGCCACATAGTAATCTTCGATTGTAAGCATACTGTTCCATGAAAAGAGGCACCCATTTCCCAGAAGGAAACAGACTACCATTGCAGCAAACCTCCCCTTTGATAATCATAACAAATGCATATCAGAAACTTCTTGATAAACAAATATAATCATAACAAATGCATATCAGAAACTTCTTGATAAACAAATAGAGCTAGTGAGCTACTCTAAAAGCAACTTCATTCTAGTTCGAGGACTGGAGAGAGTTCACAAACCTGAATCTGTGGCTGTCCTTTATCATCAAGGTCAGCCATGAACTCTTGCTTCCGATTTCAACCAGCTCCCTACAAGTTTAAGCAAGTTAAGCACAATCACGTATACAAGAGGAGACCTGTTGAAATCATTTATCAACAACTAGTTTAAATTAAATAGAATCTCTTCAAAGATACCATATGTGATTATTTGGCTTTAAAGTCTCTGCTGAGTTTGATTAGTACTAAAAGTTTAAAACAAGACTCTGACATCAAATTCCAGTGTGAGCCTAACATAAACAAACTATCATAGTCAACCCCAGATTCATCAATGATTATGATTAAAGTAATATTGCTCTTCAAATCCATTCTTGCAAGGCCACAAAAACGTTATGCACTGGTTTTGAGTTTTGACAGGCAGAATGAGTTTAGGTTCACCTAGAGAAGTTAATATTCATTCTCCCAACCCAATATACAAATCAGCATATAAATTGCACTGTGGATTCCTTTGCACCTAAATTTTCAATCTTTTTCGTTCAGGAAGCAACAAAACTAATAAAATCCAAAACCCCATCAATGATTTGACTTTCCCTCACCCCTGTGAAATGTGCACAAACAAGAGACGGACACCACATGTGGATACAACGTTATCAAACAGATAGACATGAAAGATTGAAGCTCTATGAATGAAGGGTCGGACAGAAATTACTTACAGTTAGAACAGGGTAAGGATGGATTGGATATGTATGGATTGAGAAGAGAGACTTTTGCCTTTTGGGGTTGATTCTTCAAGCTTTTATGGGAATCTGAATCTGCTGGTATATCCTAAATGGCCCAGTCGCAAACCACGCTTTCCATAAAAGAAAAAAGAATATGAAAAGTCCAAGCCTTTTGCTTTGAAGCCGCCAGTTATGTATGTAAAACCATAGTGGCAGTGTAGGAGAATTCTAACCCTGCTTGATCTATTCCTACGTTTTTGCAGTTATTTCAAACTTGTTATGTAATTACATTCATGCATGTATTGCGCAGAGCCGTGAGGATTGAGGAATGGGATTCCAAATCTGGAACTATTTTCTTTCCCGGGAAAATCTCGATTAAGGAGAAAAGATAGGGAATTGATTATTGTTTGATGCGGTTTGAATTTTATACGACGTTAACCGATGGCCAACCAGTTGGCTTTCCATAGAAGAAGACAAGGAGGAAAGAGGACCATTCGGCGTTCACATTTTAGAGGCGTTGACTCTGCCGTCACGGCGCGTATTACTCACTCGTCAGTTTCACATTAGGACACTAATCCATCATGTACTGTTCACATGCTCAAATTCCGGTCCGTCACCTTGGTGAGGTGAGTTTTCCCGACTTTTCCCTAATAGTTCATATAAGCTGGGCTTAAAATGAATTGGCTATCGAGAAGTAGAGGTGACAAACGAGTCAGGCCCATACCCATTTAGATATCGTGCCATGATCGAGCTCGAGCTTGTGTCAACCGACACTAGTGGTGAATTATTACATAAAACACTACATTCATTTAACAGAGCTTTAGGATGATTTATCAGCGATTTTTGTTTTTTGATGCGAATTAGGGATTTTTTGTTGTAAACATTCATTTACCAGAGTAATCCAATTAAATTATGACAAATAAATTTGACATCATGCTCTATTAAAATGGAATCGATAACCTGGATGTTGTTGCTTGTGGATCAAGCGACCCAATTTGTTGGTGAGTGCACTGAGCAAGAACCCGGAATTACTTGAGAAATAGACACTGTGAGTCCGACTCGGTGATGAACTACAAGGATTGGCAAACAGGTACCGGTTGGAGATTCAAATAATCAAATCACTTCGTTTATGGCTAGTGTACGTTACGTAGTTATGACACTGCCATCTTCAGAGTCACATTGGGTCTGATGTAATGTTCCAGGGGTTTGTAAATTCTGATCCGAGGTTTTTTTTTTTTTTTTTTTTGAAATTCTGATCCGAGGTTTGAAATTGTTGAGCCGCGAAGGTTTGCCTTGGTGTGTTTTCGACTTATACCTAGTCCATTGGCGGAACGAGTTACACTGAGTCACTGAACCGGATCAACTCAAGTGGGAGTATAAGCACAGTGGGGTGTATATGTTGAGGTTTGCGGGCCGAGCCACGAAGATGGAAGTGTAGTCGATCCCAGCATGGCAGTTGATCAATGAAGGAGCTGATTTACTGGTTGAATGTGTCTGGTAAATCTGTAAATGTATGTACTATCTGTATAATGTAATACATTGTTTTAATTGCTGAGGTAGGATGAAGTTGTTCTAACCTTGAACCGTTTTGCGTTGTAAAAAAATGTGTTAAGGAGGTAAACAAACATGATGAAGCATTTGACAGTAATAGCCTAATAGGTAACAATTGGCAAGATGCTCAACACTGACACCTGCCCTAGCCCTACCTGGGAATATTATCGACGGTAAGGGGTCTGAAAAGTCGGGATAATAGTTGGTGCGTGTAGTATTACTTAGACGGAAGCAAATTAGAAATTATGCTACATCAAAAAATTAGGTCCTCTCCTTGCATATTATATGCTTTCGAATGAACAAAGGGTGAACCTTATATGATACAGAGATTAATGTTTGTGAATTATGGCAGAATAAAGTGAAACCTTTCAAATTACAGATATGATACGAGAGAGAGATGGATTGTGATTTAAGCCTAAGCCCACCATGGATCCTCACCGGTTCTGAAATCGGTTTCGACCCAAGGAACAAATAATACCTTGCCTTCATCAATATCAGCATGAGCCAAAGCCAGAGACTGTTACAAGAAGTCAGATTACAGATTTTATTAGTTACAGAAAGAACATCAATTCTTGGTTACTGTATCATCGAGATGAAGTATGTAAATTGGCAAGAGTTGAGAGAAGTGTAAGCGAACTGACCAGAGGTGCAGGTCCCCTGACAACCCTTCCTTGGTCATTGTACTGGGATCCATGGCATGGGCAGATGAATTTGTTCTCGGCGGTGTTGAATGGCACGACACAACCAAGGTGAGTGCATACAGCATTGATTCCATATGTGGCAAGAGTTCTGTCTTTCTCCACAACAAGGTAGGTAGGATCACCCTGAAAAGAAAACAAGATATCCAAGTTACATTCTAAAACTGCATACTTACTCAGTTCTCAACCTGATGTTTGTGTATAATATGAAGCCAAATTGCAGTCACTGAATTGCAAAATGAGACTTGATCGAACTTTCCAATTGAAATGGTAGTAAGATGTATCAGTACCTTCAATCCTTGTGTGAGAGTCCTGTCACCAGGGCCATGGGTCTTAAGCCATTCTGATGCAATTACATCGTTTCCGAGAGCATCCTTGGCAACTTGACCACCACTTCCAGCACCAGAGCTACAATTGTTCCCCAGTTAAGAGTGAAATAAATATGTTAAAGAGCTAATGATAAAATGACAATCTATTCAATTCCAACATCCCAGTGTGAGCATGATATTGTTTAGAAATTAGAACCATAAAAAATAATCCTTGGTTATCATCCAATAACGTGTCACTAGCTTGTTCAATTTGGAATCTTTCTAACATTTGGTTAAGGTATTCAACATGTAATCCAATCACAGTTAACCACAAAAGCACATACTAATCAAGCATACATGTAGATTCCAATGAAAAAGCAAAGAACTGAAACAGAAATTAAAGGGTATACAAAGGAACCAATGATTCAAACTCACCCAGGTGGAGCAAAGAAAGTAGCATAGGGAACCAGCATGAAACCAGAGGGAAGTGAGATAGCACCCAGAAGAAGCAAATTCATAAGCTTCCTCTTACTCATGTCAGGGACATTATCAGCTGGAATTGCTGCCTGGCATGTGATTCTCATTCCCTTTCCCCTTCCCATCATCTGGGTCCTCCTGGGCATCACAGACAGGGCCTGTGCTGAAGAGAACATAGCACTCTTGCTGGAGCATAGCTGAAACAAATCAAACACATAGCATCCATAATTCTAGCTCCACTATTTAAATCAACACTAAATATTTATCATATGAGACTGAGTTTGGTCTTACCTGTGAAGTGGTAGCAGAAGATAGAGTAGAGGCAGCCATTGTATCTGGAATTCTAGGAAATGATAGTGTTTTTTGTGTTATGGTGTATATTTGATGATTGGCAATGACTACCACGACATCTAGTGGATAAGGGGCATTAGCCAAAAGGGTGCCACATTACCACATGTTCAAGATCAAGATTTTTCTTCTTTCTACACACAGAAATCTAGAAAAATATACCCAAGATTGGGTTAGGCCAGCAATAGATGATTTCATATATGAATTGGGCCAGACTTTGCCACGACAAAGCAATCCCTGTTGGGAATTTAATGGATGTGGGTTGTCTTTCCCATCAAACACAAATTTGTGGGCTTGGTCTCAGTACATAGAAATGGAATGCACAAGGGTCAAACTGTAGTTAGGAATTTGATGACAATAAGGTTTTTTTGGTTGGGAGTGAAATTTTATAATCAACACTTCATGTTTGAGAAATTTTATCTACACATTCTAAAATACTTGATACACATCTCATTTTTAACACACTACTCAATTGATTTTTTAGTTATACCATAATTCTATATACACCACCCAAAACTACCAAAACTCTCATCAACATTCTCTACCATGTTTCTAAATAAACCCGTAAAAAAAAAAACTTCTTTTCCATTATCGTTCTCATAACATTTAAATCAAATTTTGCCAAACCGTGCTTTGTCTTGATATGAGGGCTAATGAATTACCATGCTTTTTCTTTTTGGAATTAATGAAATCATTCATTAATAATAACCAAAGGGGATGAACCCAATGGAAAGAGATCAAAACAAGGCCCAATTACAAATAAACCTAACAAAATCCACATAGATAGGACAAAAAAGTGTAACCCTAAAAATTAAGTAAAGAGATTATCTCCTACTATACAACAGCCGCCAACCCAGCAATCCGTGCTGCAGCTACCGCTGCCCAGAGCCAAAAGGTCAGGAAAAGTGTCATATCGAGGAGATAAAATCTGAATAGCCGCTGTCAATACAATCCCAAAATGCAAATCCAGTTGAAACCAAGGTAATGAGATGATTAAATGGAGCCAAACCCACACACTAACTTTCTCTTCTCCACCAAAGAGACTCAATCTGGGAAGGAATCGAAGTCACCGAAATGGGACATAAGCCAATAGCAAAGAAAAAATCCAATGATGAATGGGGGGTGAAACACCCACACACTATACTCCTCTAGGTAAGTGTTTCTCACTTTTAAGAGGTAGCCATGAGAATCTTCAAGGAGCAGGTCTTTAGTAGTTGGAGGGGAGTTGATGTGAGTTAATGGGTGAGGGGAATCATGGAGGTTTCGGGATTTGAAATTTTTTTGGGATGGTTGACAAAGAAAGAAGGAACAAAGTCCTCTAAATTTGAACATAAGTCAGAGAATCACCACAAAGAGGGTGTAAAGTCACCACAGAGGGTGTGAGAGAATTAAGGGAGATGAAGTAAGAGCAAGACAAAGCAAGGAGAGTCCCCTCCCCACCCCCCCCCCCCCCCCCAAACTCTCAAGCCACCGATTGAGATTCGGAGGGATCACAATCTGAGGAAGAGAGAGGGGTGGTTTCTAGATCTATTTTCTCTCTCTAAACTTAGAAAGAGAGGCTCTGTGTTTCCCTTTGCTTTCTCTTCCTTGCTTTATATTCACAATGATGGAATTGTTTTCTTGGATATTTGGTTGTTCAATATGTATACAAATGATTGACCATCATAGTCGGTGATCGATCAATTTGTGTTTTGTATATGTCAGACTAACACTAATGCTAGTAACCTATTAGCCTAATCGTTAAGTTTGGGATAAAATTATATTTAGACTATTTGAATTACTATTTATCCTTAATTTCAAATAAGCATTTTGTATCATTTCTCGTTCACCCCAAGTTCCAACACACCCCCACACCCATTTCAGAAAAGTTTAAATTCAGATTATCTCCAAAGCAACAATAGGGACAATCTAAAGCTTTGTTAAAGGGCTTACGGTATTTTTAGGGTTTTAAGTTGGAAAGTTATGAGTATAACAAAGAGTATAAGTGCGAATAAGAGTTGGGGTTGATGGAGTGTGAAGAAAGAAAAGATTTGGTGTAGGGGGTTGTTCAAAGAGGAGACCTGAAATAAACAAAGAACATGTTCAAGTCTTCCTAATTTGTTGTCCTTTTTGGTCATTTGATTTACTCTTGAAATTTGATTTTGTATGGTGAAAAGTAGGGATGCATGTGTATATAGTATATAAGAATGTGTGGATAAAATCTCTCTTCATGTTTTCTTTTTTTAGTATATTAAGTTTTGTTCTTATATAGTGTAGATTGTAAAAATGTGATGTTGAGATAATATAAAAAATGAAACATAGAGTGTGAATTGTAAAATGAGATGTGTGAATTTCACTCCCCTTTCTATTTTTTATGGTATTTATTGGATAAAGGCTTGCTCATCTAAGGGACAGTTTTTAAGGGACAAGTGAATCTGACGGCTGAAAATAAATACACAGTTTTAAGTTGTTATAATTTTTGCTTTTATATTTAATACATGTGGTTGAGATACATTTGTCTCTCATAGTCCCTTAAAATTTGTCAAATGTTCAAATTTCTTCAAAATTATAGAAATTTTTTTAATTTAGTTTTACTAATAATTTACCGAAATTAATTTGTCGAAATTTTAATTGATGGTCAAAATTTTAAATCTTAATTTAGGCTTACCATAACAGGGTAGGAACTATCAATCGAGATCAACGAACGAAACCCTAAGCCTAAGGTGACATGCAAAGCGGCGGTTGTCAGATCCGATCGCGTCCAGCACCTGCCACAGATCCGATCGCGTCCAGCACCTGCCACAGCTTGGTGAGACTATCCTGGTTCTCAGTTTGCGGAGGACAGCCCTGTGCGGTCGCGGCAAGACTAGTCGTGTTCAGCTCGGTGGTGTCGGAGGGGTTGTGGTCGTGTTTGAGGATTCGGGGCTGAGAGGCTTTGATCGGATTTCTTTGGTCTGGGCTTCTGGGTCGTATTTCGGAATACAGTGGCTTGACTTCCTGCCGACGCAGGGACGATCTGTTGCAGATCGATGGTCGATCGATTCTGGTTTCTGGATTGTGCTTGGCGGATCGATCGCTGGTCGATGGTGGTCGAGGAAGCGGTGTGGTTCAAGTCGGGGAGGCAAGGCGGCTAGTCCGACGAATTGCTGCTTTTGATTCGATGCTGTGGTCCAAAGGGTTGCCGCCGGAGGACATGACGGCGGCGAATGCAAAGGAGCAGTGCAGTGAGGCACCTCCTCTATGTGCTTACGCTTGGGCCTGGGCTCAATCTTGGGCTGATGGGGCAGGGGAGTTTTCCTACTGGGCAAGATTTGATTTGGGTTCGGGCATACGGGCTTAGGCTCAGGTCAAGGCAATCTGGGCCGAATGTATTAGGGTATTGAGCCTGTGTGAGGTTTGATTAACTTCTATGAGTCTTCTATGACGTTTTTAGTGTCTTGCTTGTACTACAATTGCGTGATTGACAAGTGGGGGCTAGTTGAATGATTTCTTTTTTGTATGAGGCGAGGTTTTTTTATTCTTGTATAGACTCGCTTAAATATGAGCATCCCAATGATCTTTAAAGGTTTGTTTTAGCTTAGGTAGGTTACTCCGGATTTTCTTATATAAGTTTTGGTAGACTTTAGCCATTTGCTATTAATCTAATGAATTCAAATTCTATTTCAAAAAAATAAAAAAAATCCAGGGTAGGAACTACCAACTATGAGTCTAGCAACATGTGTTTGCTGAAAAGTGACAATGTTTGGTCTATGTTTCATGATTCCTCATTGACTTTTTTGTAATACCCAATTGACAAATCCAGCATCCCACTTTTTCCTCAGTTCGCAGACAATTGGTGTTAAACTACCAACTTTTGACTGTACAGTAATAAGACCAATAATCAATGTTTTGCTGACTTAGACAGTTGCAATTCCAATTTTAGGTTATGCCAAGTTGTTTTGCACCCAACAATTGACATTCTTTTTTTCTCCGTTATACAAGTTCGCAACTCATCATTTCCTAAAAATAAGTACAAGTAAAGCTAGATACTATATTTCCTCCCTTATTTTTTTTTAATACATGACCAGTTTCAACTTATTATTTCCTTCGGTCAAGTACTTTTCTCCTTTTATTCTTTTTGATAGACCTTTTACCTTTTTACCACATCCCTATATCCGGTGCTTCGAACTACATCATATTTTTTCCCCAACTCTACATCCTAGCCTCATGAAGTCATGATCAGGGTTAGGGAAACAAAAAATTGGGAGGAATTTTGGTACCCCAATCCAAAATCTAGTGCTGATGCAATCAATATGAACTTATAGCTTTTACGGAATGAATGAATAAATGAAAATATATGTATACATTGTTAAGAATTATGTCAGGCACCTCTATTTTTATCCGTTGCAATGTCTTTCTTGACTTATAGCCCATTCGAACATATACTTGTACAATTTTTGAGTTCACAATACAACTCATATTTTAGACTTCCGAATATGCGAGTAGAGAAGTAAAGGTTAAATAAAATGATGTCTCAAATAATTACTACTCCTTTTCCCTGGCGCCCAACTGTTGACTATTGCTGTTGTAGGTTCGCATGCAACATGCTGCCAAAGACGCGCAAAGAAACAACACAGAATAATTGAGGAATTTTCTAAGCTGTTTCACTTTTGCCCTAAAGTAGAACAAGGCCCACTTCACCCCTGTCTCCACCCATGAATCTGCAAAACACAAAAAACTATATGAACATATTGAATTGAATCGAAACGAACCGGACAATGATGTTGTTATCTGCATGAGGAGGTATGGCGTGATACATTCAGTCATCATGTGCTGCTTCCCCATCTCTATCTTTTGTCACTCTCTACCTTCTCAAGAATAGCATCCAAGCGTGCAAATTACTCTCTGCCATTCTCATCTTAATCTTAATATCCAGATTAACTAAAACTCTTCCATAGTTCCATTTAACAACTTCTTAATCTTTCTTCTTCCATCCCAACCACATTTACCTGCTTAGAAAAAAGCAAAAGGGAGTGAGAGACCATATAGATGAAGAAAAAAGAATGGTTCTTTGGGTACGGTTTCTTTTGCTTTCTCTTGCACCAATGTAGCTAGCTTGAAAAAAATAAAGACATGGAATCCCTTGTGTTTTCGTCAAAGATGAAGACACCCAAGGATGAAAGTTAAAGAAAGTGGGAAGCAAAAAAAAAATATATGGAACCCAAATCAATGATTAAAAGTAGAGGATCGAGATGGAGCAAGCTTGAAGCAACCCCCGAAGATAAAATGGAACGTTCTTCAAAGCTTTTTAGGGCATTTCGATCCAAGTGATCAACTAATTAAACAGCCAAGTGTTATTTGGCTTCTTGTGTTTCTCAAAATTTAGTTTACTATTCCTTGTGAATGTGTCCGAGTGAATTGACTCACAAGTAGAATCCTATGGAGATAGGGTACCTGTTAAGTACCTTATACTTACAGAGTTTTAATGATAATATATATGTGTAAATTGAGATCGTTTAATGCAATTAATGGTGTGCTATACAATTTTATAACTCAGTTTATATTTTGGAACGTGAATATTACTCGGAAGATGAAAATGACTGTTAATTGGGAAGTTTAATGTTAACTTATTACACCAGGACACACTGTTGGTTTGGTGGATTCTCAGTTGCTTGTGGTTTTGGGTATTCAACCGATTTCACGAAGACGAGTAGCTCCTCGCTGGGTTTTGTGGCATCCACCAATTACTCCATGGATCAAACTCAACACAGATGGCTTAGCTAAGGGTAACCCTGGACCAGCTGCATGTGGTGGAGTTTTTAGGGATGAGAAGGGTCGTTATCTTGGTGGTTTTTGTCAAGGACTTGGTCATCAGACAGCTTTTTTCGCTG
This sequence comes from Rosa rugosa, assembly GCF_958449725.1. NCBI lineage: Eukaryota > Viridiplantae > Streptophyta > Magnoliopsida > Rosales > Rosaceae > Rosa > Rosa rugosa. The sequence goes on along the minus strand of NC_084820.1, from coordinate 64,406,746 downwards.
AACTAATGGGTGTCATTATTGGAATTGAATTTGCGTTTCAATTTGGATGGAATAACATATGGCTTGAAAGCGACTCCACTAGTGTTCTTGCTTGCATTGTCTCTTCTTCATTTGTCCCTCCTTGGCCTCTACGGATTGCTTGGTCGACTTGTTTAGCGCGTATCCGTTCGCTGACCTTTCATTGCTCTCATGTGCTCCGTGAAGGGAATACAGTTGCTGATAGGTTGACAAACATGGGTTTGGCATCCACTGCATTAGTTTGGTACTCAACCGCACATCTACTCTGTCTCCTTTCTAACTTGCTTAGGGATGATATGGGCATTCCTTATCAACGTAATGCTTGATTAGAGTTGTGTTTTATTTACTTCTCTGGTTTTATGGGGTAAGGTTTATGTCCCCCCCCTCTTTTTGTATTTTTTCTTTTTTTGTTTTATTAATAAAATATGAATAGGGGGACGGGCGGTGGGTTCCCAGAGTGTGGCAGACTCTTCTCCTTTGGGATTGAGGGTGAGACTTGCTCCCTACATCGTCTGTTTCCGATGAACTAATATCGCCTAATCCCTTATTTGTTTTTTTTTTTTTTAAAAAGTTAACTTATTACATGTACGTACATAACCTCAAACCTTTACAGCTGTACTAATTCTACCTTATAGGTTTTTTTTTTTTTAGTAATAAGGCAGCTTAGTCTAAGAGTTTGGATCTTAGAAAGTTAATGAAGTGAAGTAATTAAAAAGGTACAAAGAGAGAGGAGAGGGAACACATGAAAGCCAAAACTTCTAGCCTCTAACAAAAACATAATGACCAAAAATCAAATTAAAGAACAACAATCATTAGGAACATGAAGTAGGGCGAGATCACACATTTAACTTCATTGTAAGCATTATGTTCCAAGTAGAGTAACGACCTCCCACATTGAACGAAACATATAAATCTTCAATTAGAAACAAAAAATTATTATACTGTCGTAAAAGCAACACGACACAACTTCATCAATAGTTTACTACAAGCATTAAAAGCCAATGAAGATACATATACATCGAAATAATATTTTGTACATCTATTACACCTTGTGATAGGCTCATGTATTGTACTTATTGGTCCAACCAAATAATTAATTTGAAATAATAATCAAAGGGTCATCAAATTTCCCATCACACTTTACTGAAACGAAAGTTTGAAAGGACACTGCTAAGTTTATAATTGATCATAGGCAAAATAATAATCTATTATTTTGCATTACGGTCTAATTATGATCAACCAGCTAGGGGAGGACCTCTTTTCTCCAATTCAACATTTTTTCTCTCCCGTTATACTCAGATCAGTACGCGCATATTTTTCTTCTTCAAATTATATAGCTAGGACTACATTATTCGGTCTTATTATATTTTCATATCTTCTTTCTTTAACCCAAAGTCGTCTAAAAAGTCGATGAATAACAGCTATGTATATGAAAAATATACAGTCAGGATATGGTACAATATTGGGGTAAATTAATTAATTAACTGGCATTTTGTCTGTTAATGACTTTAAGTTATATAAAGATGATCGATCGATGGGGGTAGATAGTGAAAGGAAGTTTAGGTAACGATATTTAGGTCAAAGAATTAATGGGATTGGTGAATAATTTCAAAAGAGTTGGTACATTTTGGGCCTTTTTTTTCAGTTTGATATGAATGTTTTGCTTTTTGAGCGAGACTGATATTCCTCACTTAATTATTATGGCAGCTGCGTTCTGATTAGGGTTTCGGTTTGATCAATGGCGTTGAAGAACAGATAAGAGAATTATCTAAGGGACCACGATTTCGATCGGCTAGCTACTGCTACGTACAGGGGACATAAACTCGTATATAAAAACCAGCAGGCTTTGATTTAGAAAGTTCTTAATGATGAAAATACGGTCCTATAAGGGGTCTGCTATGTTTGTCATATCGATCATATCATATGTTATCATATCGATCATATCATATGCAAGTGCATATATAAATTATTAGCCTCAGTCAGTTTCACTTACCCTGATTAAGGCTGGCCTAATTAATCATACTTATTTTGGCTAATATATATGTGGTTGCATGAATAGGACCTTTGCATTAATATTTTTCTGCATAATTAAGCTAGCTAGCTAGCTGCGAATGTCACTCATTATTTGAGTATTACTGGCCAATTTAAAAAGTCAATTACCAACATATGAGGAAATTAGTAGCATACTAGTTCCTAATACACATATATCATATAACATAATACTTACCACAATGATAATGACATGTCATGCCATGCGTTATCAACCCACGCATACAAATCTTTTATGTTTTTGAGCATAGGATGTTCTTGATTTTTTAATCATATTAGTTTACTTTTATTGGAGTTAAGTCTTTTGAAAAACTTGAAACATCGCATATCGAAATGGAGTAGAATTTTTAGTAACATATAGATCAAATGTATGGATCTATCAAACAATGAGGATAAATATACAATTCAACCCTTAAAAAAAGAACAAAGCGAAATGAAAGAAGACAGTCTCTACATCTTCTTATACAATCAACTACCTCAAAAACAAGAGAACTTACAACAGAAAAAAAAAATTGTGTAAATGCAATAGTCACAACTAGATAAGATGATGATATTCTAAAATAAGGAGCTGAGATCCCACCTAAAAATGAAAAAAAAAAGTGAAAAGTGAGGACTCAATCCTTCTTCTTTTTTTATACATTCGACACTCAAAATTATGAAAAATACTGAAAATAAAATTGAATCGAGTAACCCAATTAATCAGCCTATATAAGATTAAGATTTAAATTTTGTTCATGGGCGTCACACGTCGTTGCAAAACAATGGCTCATGGGTTCTTCCTCCGTTGCTGCAAATTCATTTTCCAGCATTATGTGATGTGATTAATCAAGTTCCCATTGCATTAGATCCTTCAACCAATGACAAACTTATATGGACTTATTCTGATTCAGGTGAGTTAACAGCAAAGAAAACCTATATTTTTTTTACGTCATCCTACTCCTTCAATGGTATGGGGCAAGAGATTATGGGCTAAGTATATTTTGTCAAGAATGTCTTTACTTGCTTGGAAGGTGTTAAGGGGAAGAATTATTTCTGATGATTTACTTCAACGTCAGGGTGTGGCTTGGGTTTCCAAATGTGATCTTTGTGGTGTGTGCTCAGAGACTTTGAATCATACCTTCCTCTCTTGCTCATTTACTACGGCAATTTGGAATCACTTTGCCTCACTTTTTGAGTTGGGTTTGATTCCTTTCTCTATTTTGGAGCTTTTGGATTTTGGTCTGCAGGATGGGAGAAGTCCTCAATTAAAGGAATTATGGCTAATTTGCTTCACCTCCATTTTGTGGTTTGTTTGGCATGTGAGAAACAAAACCAGATTTGATGGTCGTCGCTTCTCAGTTCAAGCTGTTTATCGGCTTATTACTGGGCATATAAGAGCAACTAGCCATCTTTCAACAGGTCCCATGCATAATACTGTCTAAGAGCTACGAATATTGAAGTGTTTTGGAGCCCCATGTCGACCTCGTCGTGCTCCTAGAGTAGTTGAAGTTAATTGGTTCCCACCCTCTATTGGTTGGGTGAAAATTAATTCTGATGGATCATGGAAATATGAAGACGGAGTTGGTGGTTATGGTGCTATTTACCGGAATGATAAAGGTACATTTCTTGGAGCTTTTGCCTCAAATCTTGAGATTCTTAGTTCGATTGCAGCGGAGATAATGGCTGTCATAAAAGCCATTGAGCTTGCTTGGGTTCGAGATTGGAAACATATTTGGTTGGAGGTTGATTCATCTCTAGTACTTGATTATATCCGTACACCTTCCCTTATCCCTTGGTCTCTTCGAGTTCGTTAGTTGAATTGCTTATACAAAATCTCTCAGATGAACTTTCGAGCTTCTCATATTTTTCGGGAAGGAAATAAAATAGCTGATGCGTTGGCAAATCATGGTACGTCTTGTTCTAATTTGGTGTGGTGGGATGATCCTCCACCTTTTATCGTGTCGTATTGTAATAGTGACATTAGAGGTCTGCCTCAATTTCGTTTTAGTTAGTCTGTTGTTTGTTTTTTTTTTAGGAGGTTTTGATTTTGGTCCCCCTCCTTCGCCCTTCTTCTTTGATTAATAAAATGGTGTGATAGGGAGGTTTTTTCCTCTCCTATCCACGATCTTTTAGCTAAAAAAAAGATTAAGATTTAAATTTTGTTCATACATGTGGTCTAGAATAATAGTCTATATATATATATATATATATATATATATATATATATATAGAGTCATGCAAAGTAACAACCTCAAGTATGAATTTTGAGCCAAGTCCATATACAATACAGAATTAAAATGTAAACTTCATTTTGATCTTTTTATTTAGTCATAGTCTATATATGGTATGAAACTTTAGTTTTAAATTCCACGTACCTGTGGCATATTAATCTCATGCATTGACCTGTATACCATTACACCTCATTGTGATTATATTGTATTACACAGTTTGCATTATCAATTTATCATATTGATTTTTCTCCATTGATATGTCTGCAGTATGGACTATCTCATCTTAAAGATCGACTTGTCGTTTCATTAGTCTCTTCTGCTTGTAAGAAAGGAGGTAGACTCATTCAATATGCGACATATGCTCAAGCTGTCACCCTGCCATGGACATGAAAAGACTGAATTATATATATTGTTTCTGTTTGGGGCCATTTTCTTCTTTTTCTTATATGGAATGAAATTAACAGAAAACTACTACTTGTCAAAGTCGATCGACTTTCACTGGGAGTTGTTACTTTGTTTGGTGTGAAGCAGCAACTTTCAAGCTTGTCCTTACACACTAGTCGAATAATTTTCTGAGTTTTTATGAGTTTACTGATCATCGAGAGGTGTGCTGCTTGAATTTGAGGGCTAAAGGATATGATTTTGCCGTCAACTAGTTTCCATGGTTTCTTCACTTCTAGGGATTACTTCGATGAGGTTAATGCAAAATTTTGTACATATTCTTTCTTCTTCCAAGTTGCCTCTCTGTCTATCAAATAATCAATATGAAGTTGATATTTTTAAGAAAAGCTATAAAATATGCGAAAAACATGCAAGTGTTATTTCCAGCTTCTTTCAAGATATAAACCCATTACGTAAGATAATCACAAATTGAAATTGATCAAAGTACAGTCCTTTTTGTTATGAGCAACTTAGAGACGTTCATCATGCATTTCCATGTCCTTGTGTAAAAAGTATTTAATTGGAAACTGGAAATTTTTGAAGTTGACTTTCACATGCATTTGCATGCATCTTATTGGCAAATAACTCAATGAGAAATTTAGTTGCACATAAACTTTGATGGTCAAAGAAACTATCAAATTGTTAGAGGTATGAATTACTCTCCAACACATTGCACATGATACTTTATCATGCATGTATTGTTCTCGTTTAAAAGTAATAAGATCGATCAAGTGCTTAATCATACACGAAACTAGCTAAAATCATATATATTAAGAACATACCTCGCGCGACAAGGCTTTAAAAGGCTTTGTAAGTTGCTTTTGTCGGTGTCTTTTTCTTGTTAGATTATGAAATGAAATGTGAATTAATTCATTAAAATTTCTTATTCTCTAAAAAATAAATATTTAAAAATGTTTAGACTTGGGTGGATGAGGCGGATTGGCTGAAATAACAGAAGTCAAAGCCAATCAGAAAAAAAAAAAAAACCCAACCTTTAAACCGACCAATCTTGTTCGAGGTACCCAATCTTCACACTGAGCTCATAAGTATCTGATCATAGCCCTCAAACGAATTTTCTTTCCCAATCTGGCAATGCATTTTTGCAAAACACTATAAGAGAGACAGAGCTTACAGCTCTGTCAAGTCCAAGTCTTCACCCACACTCACTTCACTACACACCTACGCCCCTTTTCTTTTAACAAAGAAAAGAAAAAACACCAAATTCTCTGCCTTTCTATCTCACTGCTTTGCTCTTCCTTCCCAAAAATGTCCTGAAAAACTTGGGTGACTAAAATCCATGGAGTTCGACCTTGAAAACCCACTAACAATTTCCCATGATATCCACTCTGACTCGGTCACTTCTCTGTTCTCCATTGAATCCGATCACATGCCATCTGAGGATTACTTCCAAACCCTTCAAGCTGGAGACTTTGACATCTCTGTTCGAAGGGAAGCCATGGCTTCAATCTCACAGGTACAATTCTTGTAAGAACAGAGACATGAATTCTTGAATTTGGTCCTATTTACCAATTTAGTGACCCAGAAATTATGTTTTTGCTGCAGCTTTGTTGTAACTCTGATAACTTCTTATCCTACCTTGCTGTCAATTATCTTGATCGGTTCTTGTCCTGCCAAGGAAAGCTGGTATAGATTAACAATTGGAAGCACTGTTTTTTTTTTTTATCTCGTTTGATAACGAAAATCGTATTTTGTACTAATTGGGTTCTTCCCAAAATGCCAATTGCACAATGGTTTCTGGGGTTTAAGTCATTTGACGAGATCTAACTGAGCTTGGGACATTTGCAGCAACCGAAGCCTTGGATCATCAAGCTCCTTGCAATCTCCTGCGTTTCTTTAGCTGCCAAGATGAAGAAAACAGATTTTTCTCTTCTTGATTTTCAGGTACCAAAACTACAGCTTTCTTTAGATCGATCAGTAATGCTTCATTCATTGAAACATGTAAAATTTGATGAGAATTTTGGTATATACAGAGTGACGGAGGTATCATTTTTGATACTCGAACGATAGAGAGAATGGAGTTCCTGATTTTGGGAGCTCTAAAATGGAGAATGCGGTCCATAACTCCCTTCTCTTTCATTCTCTTCTTCATTTCTTTGTTCAAGCTTGAAGATCCTCCATTGAGGCAAGCTCTCAAAGCCAGAGCCACCCAGATCATCCTCAAAGCTCAAAATGGTATAGAACCCTTATGACCCTTATGAGAATCATAAGTTCACATTTTTATCATACACTTCTCCACCATGAAAATGTTCATGACTTTTCTTGTATTTGGTTGTTTTGCAGATATGAAGCTTTTTGTGTTCAAGCCATCAATAATTGCAGCCTCTGCTCTCCTCTCTGCTTCTCATGAGTTATTCCCAATGCAATGTCCCTGCTTTAAAAAAGCACTATCCAACTGTTCCTATGTAAACAAGGTAAATAACTAAGCACCCTTCTTTATAAGTTATAACCAATACTGATTGTTCACATTAATTATAAGTAATTTACTTTCTTGTTTCTTGGGTAGATAACTTTGCTGCAATGCTACAATTGTATGCAAGACAGTGTGGTAGATGAGTACGATTCAGTCTTGGAGATGGTGTCTAGCTCAGTGACACCGGCCAATGTGTTGGATCATACTTTTTCAAGCTCTGCAGACAGTGGAAGAACCACAGTGACCAGCATTACCACTTTAAAATTGGAGAGGGACATCAAGAGGAGGAAATTTAGTGAATATTGTAAAGATCATCACCACAAAGTTGTCCAAATTAATTTCTCATCAGATCCAGCAACACTCAGGCCTAGTTAGAGCTAATGACAGAGCTCATCAATGATCTCTCCCTCTCCTTGTGAGAGTGACACTAGCTAATAAGCTCTGCTCCAATGACAGGGGAAATGGAGAAGGAAAAACAGAAAAAGAAAAAAAAGTGATGGGAGAGAAAACAAGGGGGGGAAGAAGTTTCACTATACAGAAAAATTACAGAACGATGTCCTCAACTGTTGCAACCTTGATCCTTCGTGGTTGAAGTTAAAAGTCGAGAAAGCTCTATAAAGAGAATGGTTCCAAATCTTTTTTCAATATCTTGAGCGTGTGATGAAAATATGCAAAATGTATTTGCAACAAAATTGGCTCTCTTCGGACATGCTTGAATGAAACCAAACCTACCACTGTTGGCTTCATTTTCTCTAAGGGTGAACAGATCGAAGAGATGAAAAGGATTGGGGTTTTTTTTCCGGTTCTCTTGTTTTCTTCCAATTATTATTATTTGAAGCTATCTGCTTTTTGTTTTCTCTTTAGGAACCAAACAAAGACAAGACTTAATAAAAACTTTGAATTGCAATCTTATTTGAGTGAGTTGGATTTGTGTCTCTAGCTTCAATGACACAAAAGGAAGAAGCAATAATCTCAATAGCTAGGGAGTGTACTTCTCCTCCTCTATAATTCTGTTACACTGTCGATGACAGTGTTGCTTGTAGTCAGCGCGGGAAAGTTTTGGAAATTACTGTTCTACCCATGTGTCCTTTACCCCTTGGGGCAGTGCCACAGTGTGGCTTTTGAAAAGGAACTTGATGGGTGCTTTTGCTTAAAACAGTTACCAATAAATGGGGACAGCTACAGAAATTCTGCGTTTTCTTTTTCGGTCTTTGAATTTCTGCTTTGAAATTCTGAAGGTGTATTGATTAAGAGCACATATATATACTTAGTTAAGAAGGTGTATTATTAGCTTGATGACGAGTTGAGGGTGATGAATGGTCCCTCTACTGTTGAGATTTCCTAATCGAAGATATCTGGACCAAATTTGGGAGATCTCTGTGCTTCTGTACACTGGAAGATGATGGCAACTTCACACAGAGCAAAATGGGACCAGTGGGGAGATATAATCCAATATACCAAGGACTCGAGGAGAATATAAATAACTCACCACCACCCAACAAATAATTGGATACAAGATAAATTAACGGTAATTACTACTAATATGATCTCATAGACCAAACTGACCAATGTTCAGTAACCTAAGGGTAAATAGGAGAGCTGTAAATTTAAACATCAAAGTTGAAACCCTCACGGATGCAAAAGTATAAATCAAGTGCATATATCGTGTGATTTCGGTTAGTTGAGGGTAGTTGACGAAATATGTAAACGTAAACTTCCCATTAGACAATTTACTAGTCATAAGACCGACGAGCAAATGAGTTATATGACGTTAAACTAAAAACATGTAAATCCAACATAGAAGGCCAAATCTAGAAATTATTAGAACTAAGCCTGAACTCATCGATACATAATTTTTCAGTAATAAGGTCACGTGCAAAACTATAAAAACATTGAGAAATTATCTTCACTCAAAAAACACCGATGTTAATCCAATTTCAACTCATCTCTCAGTCTGCTTGAGTGAAGTGAGATTATGATATTGCCAACATATACAAGTCTATAAGACTCGCATTGTCGTATCATATTGCATTGTCGCATCATATGAAAGAGTCTCATCAGGAAAGGGAAAAAAAAAAAAACCACAAAATGTTTTGAGTTCAATAATATAGTGCAGTACTGTATGTGCAGTCTTAATTGCTCCGGCCCTGCCTTTTATCAAACAGAAGTTTCCAATAGGTAAATGCCATTTTTGTACTATGGGATGTTTTGTTTCTGGCCAGTTGTACTGTGAGAGATCTATATAAGTCTTTTCCTAGAGTTGATTTAAGTCGGGAATTGGGAGCATAATTCTGCATTAGACCCAAAGGAAGAAGAAAACAAAGAAAGACCAAAAGGGAAGCTGTCTTTATTGGTCTTTTAAAATAAAAAAGAATATAAAATTGCATACTTCACCTTCAATACAAATTTGGATTAATCAAAAATGCATGTGAATGCTGGATGCGAAATTAAACACTAGTTTAAACCAAAATCTTGTTTATTCGAAGGGACAAAATGTAAAATCTAGTTTTGAGCGATCTAATCATGTTTTTATGGACGTACTTGGTCCGACAAACCTTCACCCCACCAGTTCTTATTCAATTAGTGATTACGAGTTAGTTAATTCCTGGAATTAAATAATAAGTGCTGAAGACTTTAAACTAAATCCACCGTCAGTGATAAGAAAATTATGAACTCGTTCATCATCAGAGTCTTGGACATAACCCTCATGACGAGAGGTAGTTGGTGGTGAATTTGTTTTCTTGCAAGACGTGCTATGATCAAATTAAGGATGGAGTTTTACCTTGACCTGTGTCTCTTACAATTTTTATAAGACATTTCTACGAACATTTTTCATCACAATTTTACGGAGCACTTTATTGCTACGTAACAAAGAATTCTTCAATTGCTTACTAAAAGTTTGATGGGTGGCTTCTATAGATTACCAACACTATCAAAGGGCAGGTTATATATAGATTCAAACTTTCCAAGTCTGAAACTATCAAGTTACTTAAGATGTCTAAGTTATGGATAATTGATGTTATACTCAAATTGGTGCCAAAGGTTTTACGTGTTCACCAAATTAAACCAAATTATAAGTTTTGCGACGCTCACGTACTATAACTATCAAGTTACTTAAGACGTCTAAATGATGGATAATTGCATGTTATACTCAAATTGGTGCCGAAGGTTTTACGTGTTCACCAATTGAAACCTAAATATAAGTTTTGCCATGCTCACGTAATATCCATGTCAAATAAAATTATGATAGTGTCATTTATGTAAGTTTTGAAATTTTATGTGCTATTTATGTGTTGCTCCTCAAAAGAAAGGATTAATTGATTAATTAGCGAAGCAATATGAATAGGAGCTCCAATGTGGAATAACAGAGTTACTGCTGCATTTGATTAATCAAATGAAAGCTGGTGGTGAATTCTGACATTGTAGTAGACTAGTAGTTGCCTACTTGGTCAGCGATTTCGGACCGGCTTCTCTGTAAACTAAAAAGGACCATGTTTGAACAATTCAACATTTCAAACCCATATCGATCGGTTAGATTACGTAAAATATAAATGTACAGTATTCTGTAAAGACTAGAATATAAATACAGTATTCTGTAGAAGTGCTCATTCTTTATAATTCTGTTTTGACTTGGAAGAGAAGTGGGTGGAAAAGGTGACTGTGGTATATATCTAATAACAGAGATATGAAATATAGAAGAACCAGTACTGCTGGGCCTGCTCTCTATCCTCTGATCGATCTATGGACCATGCACGCATTGCCAGAATAATGTGATTATTGCTTCTGTGGTCACCACGATACGCTAAGACTTTAAAGTCTTACTCTCAAACAAATGATGATAATGGTTCTCTAATTTACTATTTCAGGAATCTTTACTATTTCTGGAGTTTTGCATTTTCAGTAGATCAGCTGGGGTTAATATATAACAACACATGGATTTGGAATTATCTGCTTAGCTTGCTAGATGATCAGTAGTGATTTCCATCTATACTTCAAAAACCTAAATGCGATTCAGATTTTTCTTATGGATATTTTCCCTTGCTGTAGTTATAATTTCCTCATAGCGTTTTGCCAAGCATGCACGCTATACAATCAAAAGAATAATCCTGAATCACTAAGTTGATGAGTACGTAGTATTAATTAATTAGTTAACTCATCCCTGCAATAATGAGACTAGGTTTGATTCATACAGTACGTTGTACAAAGTTATAGTGTGTGTTAGTTTACGACTGACAAGATTGTCATTATATAAAGTTGATAAACTAGTCTACAATTGCATTGAGTTTATTTATTACGTTATAAGTTTATTTAGACAATTATTTTAGTATTTTTTAGACATGATACTGAGCTCATGAAGAAAAGTAAACCCTATGCATGTGCTACACATGTGGTTGCCAATAATCAATCTAACAAAACAAAACCAACTATATATTTGGACAATTAGTCACATCTAGATTGAAAAACGTAGACTTAAGTAGACACTTTAGGTGTGACAGAATTTGGAACTGAATTATTTACAAAAAAAGGTATTTAGTAGGTGGAATATAGAAGCGATTTGTTAAGTAAAGCCACACTAAATTTTTTATTTTATACACGATGAGAATATTTATTGTATATACGCAAGGATTAGAATGTGTTTAGACCTTTAGTTGTTTGGTCTTAGTGGGTGGTTTGTCGTAATTTAAATATATTGTCTAGCTAGCTGCAGGACTGAATGAATTCATGCCGTGCCTTCCATATATTATTATTATGTTGGCATGTTGTTTTGCTGTTGACAGATTGCTTCAACTTTACCTACGCCTTTGTAATCTACTCCCTTACTGTTCATAATACATCCATAAATCCTTGAATGGAAATTGCAAATCAAAAGCTTGATTGCTTACACATAGTTTGATGAATACTGCTAAGAATTCCAAAAATGTATTCTAAATTCCGTGTGTGCAGTTTAGTTCTTGAATTTTGGTGAGAACTCGAAACTAAAGAACTAGATATATCTAATACATATTTTTAAGGTTCATTCTTTTAAAGTTAAGAATAACAAACATGCGAGCTTTAGGCCTTAATTGTATTATTACTCGAAGGTGACATGTTGAGATTTTCAAAGTTTAGATTGACAAGGCATGTGGTTTGCTACATCATCAAAGGGTTAATTCCTGTTTACTCAGAAATCACATGTATTTTGCCCACTTGCACCAACAAGTTTGTATTGTGCCCATTTACACAAATCTTAGGGGAAAAGACCTATAGGGGTAGTCTTTTCTAAACTAGTGCTTAATATGTCATATGCTGACTTTTGGGTTTAATCTTTGCTTTTTTCTAAAAAAAACTGTTCACACTTTTGAGAAAAACAAAACTAGCATTCAACATGCCCAAGTTTTTCACCTAACAGCTCCTCTGCCTAACGGTTACTTTAACAGGCGGAATCACTGCTGCTTGTTTCTATCTTAAGCTGAATTAATTTTTCTAAGAAATAGAAAGTTTAAGCCTAAAAATAGTACTAGAATAAGGCAGAAACAGATTGAATACTAAAACATCGAACTTAAAATACTGACAAGGTGGATGAGCAATCTGAAAATATTTATTCAAACATAATTACAGACTTAAAAACTCCAGAGCCTCATTCTCAGGAAAACAGCTAAGAAGCTACTTTAGTTATCCATGAGAATGATTATAGATACTTACTTGTAATAAAGGCACACTGCTTCACACTAAACAGGAAGGGAAGAGCACACTATTACTATGACATTCTTCTTCCTTGAGAGAAGACTCTTCTGCTCAAGTTTCTATCTGATGGTGGAAGTTTTTTTTTTTTGGAAGAATTTTCGATGCCTTACAAATGAAGCCTAAAGCTCCTTATATAGGGAGCGGAACTCAAACTGGAATTCAAAACATAAAAATGTACAGAACAACTCCGTGATTTCTGCTTTCGTGAGTGCTCCTGATAATGGAGGTCGGTTGGCGAAAAGCAGATTCCTTTAGGTGAAATGTTTTTCACCTTGTTCTTTTTTGAAAAGCAAAAGCAGCTTTTGGGAAGAGTCCAAAAGTACTTTTCGGTGCTTTCTACACCTGCTGCTTCACATGTTCTCGCCTGTTTCTGAGTTGTGGCCGAGGACAAAGGAGTTGCTGTCCATCCTGGCCATTCTGGCAGTAGTTGCATTTTCCTCGACATCTGTATCTACATACATCTTGTAGTGGTTGTCATTTTCAAGCTTTTCAACCCACTGTAAGCATGCCAGTGTCGAGTCTATCTCTTTCCTTGTGAGAGATATGAAGAGGTCACTGCTGATTGCTTCAGGATGATCATAAGCAGTGATAATTGTTTTTTCTCCTGCTGCCAGGAACGTATTTCTTGTATCTTCTTGGATGATCTTCTTGATGTATTCGAGAGACATGGCCTTCATCCATGGAATACTTGAATTTGGCTGGCCATTATATCCAACACAGGCGGGCTGAAGATATCTTTTTTGAATAATTCTCACATAATGATAAGGAGAAATGTATTCAACTTCACCATTTGTTTTGTGAATCCATTCTGGTGGAGTAGATCTGAACTTCAGTCGAAGAGTACAGTCATTTTTTCTGACATTTTTAATTGAGTTGACGATGATGGGGGGCAGGCCTTTGAGATCATCATTCGTTTTGGTCCATAGATTATGGACAAAGACATTTTCAACAAGCCAAACCTTGTGTTCTTGAGGATGTTCACTATGAACATTAACTCTGTATCTCCCAACATAAGGTCCTGCGACAATGAAGAGGGTTGGAGGAATACATGCCTCAGAATTGTGACTTCCTATCAGATCATGGAATTCAAACCAATCTGATTCTTTTAGTGCTAAGATAGGAATTTTAGCACTTTCTGGATCTTCCAGATAGTGAATTTTTTCACTTCGAACAGCACTCTGCTGTATAGGAATTTCTTCATGCTGTGGTCTAGCATTCTCATGGAGTTCTTCAGCTAATGCGAACAGAGCTGGGAACATTATACCACTGTTTCTTTCCTAAAAGGAAAATAAGAGGTTATCTAGGATTGCCTTCTGGTGGTACGCTAGTCTCCTGCCAGTTCTAAACACATGATCAGCAAAGGTTCTTAATTCGTAATTAAAAACATTTATAACTCCAATTGGAGTTGGTTTGCTTTTTGGCAAAGCAACAGCCGTCAATGGTCTTGATGAGCCTTTACCGTCTGCCGTTTGAGACGGGCTAGCCAATCTTTTACCCTGGGATTGATCAGTTGGGGCTAGTCCCTTTGGACTTATCAGAAAGCTTTTGAGGATTTTTTCTTTGGGATCCTCAGCAGTTTCATGTTCTTTCCCAATTCTTCTGCTTCTGGGATTGCGACCTTCGTCGTCATCTTTTCGGCTGAACTTTGCCATTTCTCTAGTTAATGCGTCTGGAAGATAATTCTTGTTTCCTGCAATCAATTTAACATTATAATCAAATTGGTTAAGAAATAATTTCCAGTTTGCTAATCTTCCTCTATCAGCAGCTTATCAAGTTTAAAATTTTTGAAATTCTTTACTCTACCACAATCGGTGCGAACAGTAAAGAGTTTTCCAAGAAAAGCTGGAGAATTTAAAAGTGTTTTCTTGACAGCCAAAATTTCTTTTTCCCCTGTGGGATAATTTAGTTATGCAGGGCTGAACTTGCCGCTACAAAATTTGCAGATCTTTTCAATGTTAGTTCCAGGCGTTTTTGCCAGGACTACACCGGACCAGTAGTTATCACTCGCATTTGTTTGGAGGATAATTTCATCATTTTCCTCTGGTTGTTGTAGAGGAGGGAGATTCTTGCAGAGATTTTTTATCTGCTTCACAATTTTTTCATCATCTTCTGTGAAGTTCCATTTTCTCTTGGAACTTGTTTTAGGATATAACATTGCTGTTAGTCCTGAGATTTTGGGAATGAAATCTCTCCCATAATTGATAACTCCTAAGAATATCTCTAGACTCTTAGCATCAGGAATTTTATCTGGGAATTTCCAGATTTTCTCAAGGATGTGAGGTTGGAGTTTTATTACTCCATTCTTGATGTTTATTCCTAGGAAATCAACTTCATCCAAGATAAAAAGATTTTGTTTTCTCCTAGGGTAATTCTATGCTGGATTATCAGCTTTACAACCTCGTAGAGGTGTTTCATGTGTTCTTCTCTGTTTTTGGAGAAGACCAGGATGTCATCAATATAGACGACACAGAATTCAGCCACCTGTTTGAAGATGTTGTCCATCTTTCTTTGGAAGATTGAGGGGGCTTGTTTTAGACCAAAAGACATTACTAGCCATTCGTAATGACCTTGTGGTGTTCCAAATGCAGTGAGAGTCACACTCTCAGGATGCATCTTGACTTGCCAAAAACCCGACTTTGCATCGAATTTTGAAAAGACTTTAGCTCATCTGAGCTGGTTGATTAGTACTCTTACTTGAGCAATTTGATAACCGTCTTTCACGGTCTTCTTATTGACATCTCTGTAGTCAATTAGCATTCTAGCTTTTCCTCTGAGATGTTCTGCATGATTTCTCACGTAGAAGGCTGGAGCATGATGAGGGCTAGTGGAAGGTTGAATTAATCTCTTGTTCAGGAGATCTTCAATATCTTTTCTGAATTCTTTTTTATCTTCCTCTTTGTACTGAGGAATGACTTTGACATGACAGATAGCATTCATGTCATGTAATCTTAATTCACAGACCACTGGGTCTTTTTCCCAAAATTTCTGGGGATCTACATCGATATTCTGCTCGAGTACTTTCTTGATTTTATCAAGAGTATGAATTTTTTGGGACTCAAGCTTATTCTGAAAATGCTTGAGGTTATGCTCATGGATGAAACTAGATTCTTCATCTTCACTAGTTTTTTCTTCTTCTTCTTCAGAAGATTCTTCAACATGTAATTCTTCTTGTTGTTTGATTTGGAGTATGGGCTCGAATTTGGGCTTGTAGGGGGTAAGATCACCACTATTCTGTTGCGATCTCTGATACTGAGTAGTGAAATTTGGACCTACTACACTCTTTGCCTGTGTAAGTCGGTCTGCCCAAAACACCCGTTCTCCTTTTCTGAAGCCTATTGCTTCTTCATCCTGGATGAATCTCTGTTGGAGAATAAAATCATTTCCCAACAAGAAATCTGATCCTTGGCCTTCAGATTTCCAAACGTTGTGGA
>NC_084820.1:64042000-64084500 GCF_958449725.1 Rosa rugosa | reverse complement strand
TATTACAATCTCTCAATCGAGCGGTTGGTTTCTCCAAATTCATCTTCCACTTCACGGTTGTTTTAGAATATACCTCAACAATTTAAATGCAATGTATAAGTCATACAACTTTAGGAGACAAATTAGTATAGGCCAACGTATTTGTAATTAAAAATTGAAATTTTTATCTTATGTCCACACACATCCATCGATGAAATATTTACAAACGTGATGTAAAAAAATAAGCAAGTTTTGCGTTCATCACGCCATCGGTCAACCAAGAAAACATGCAAGTGACTACAGTTGACCAATCTGATCGGGTTTGAAACTATGGTGAAATTGACTAAATTTTTAACAACACTCTTATTTTATTGTAATAATCATATCCAACGGTTAGTTTTCTCATTTTCTTTGAATTGCTATATGTTGCTCTTTGGAGTGTATGATGTATAAATATAGATTTATAAAAAATTAGTGCCTTTAAAAATTTATTTATCAATAAATTAGTATCTATATATAAATAAAGATTTTTTTTTGGTACAATATAGAATTATAGATATGTTATCTTTGATTGTATTTGATCATTATCCAATGATTTTCCAAAGCTTGATTAAAAAAAATATATATGTGTCTTTAAATATTTATTTATACATAAAGCCCGCAAGGCCCGGCCCAAAAAAGCCCGCAAGGCCAAGCCCGGCCCGGCCCGAAAAAGCCCGCAAAGCCCGCTTTATATTGACGGGCTTGGATCCGTCTATTTTTAATAAAGCCCGGCCCGGTCGGCCCGCTATTATTTAAAAATATAGCAAGGCCCGGCCTGTTGACGACCCCTATCTCTTCTAGTATGGAAAGTGTTGTGAGGTCGGGTCCTTTGTGATGATTTTGTACGGAAATTTAGAGTCTCTCTTCGTTCAATTTGCTTGCTTTGTAGGAAGTACGGCTGCCACCTGGTTTGGTAATTACCAAACTTACCGAATATCAACCAATATTTTAAGTTTGGTAAACCAATTTTTTTATAATCAAGACCGATAAAATCGAAATCGAAAATTACCAAAAAAGTTTGTTTGGTTTTGGTAAATAACGAATCTACCGATTATCTGAATATTAGTTTTATATACTATAATTTTCAATATACATACATGTATATTAAGAAATAAACATAAAAAATTTCATAATTTTATGAACAATACTACATTAATAGTACATGTATTTTAAGTAACCTGGTCAAAGATGGTTAAATAACCTAGTTTTATTGAAAATGACTAAAACTTGATGTCATATATACAAAAGAAAGCTATAATAAGTAGATGAATATTCACTGAATATTGTAGAACGCGCCTCACGTGCGGAGAAAGAAGGAACATAGTAGTGCTTCGTGCGATCTCTCCCAGCCGAATGCCGCCGACGCTCCTGCCTCTGCGTTCCTGTCCGGGAGAGGATGATGATTTGGGCTAGCAGCGTAGGTCTATGGCAGTGGTTTGGTCCGGGGTTGGAGAATGGAGACTAGATTTCAGAGGGGGCTGATCGATCTAGATATGTCCTTTTGGGATAGGGGATAAGGGCAGACGTGAAGCAGCACTGGAGTGGGGCTTGCCGGCTGCGAGTTATGGCGTCACTGCAGCAACTGGGATCTGGGCAGCGGTTGGCATGGGACTTCGATCTCATGGCAGAGACGAGCCCGGAGAGAGTTTGACTCGCTTTAGGTTGCCGTCTTGAACGTTAGCCGAGTTTTGGGGTGGTATTCGATGCGGCGAGGCGGTGCGGCGACGTAGGGATGCGACGCGGCGGTGTGGTGGTGCAAAGAGACAGCGTGGTGACAGCAGAGCGCGTTGGCAGCAGGTTCGGTGGGGTGCAACGCTTGGTCCTTGGGGGGAGTGGTGGTTGGGGTCGAGCCTTTGCTTTTGGGCCTTGCTAGTGGTCTTTAATTTCTAGTTATTTGGTTTGTAGTTGTTTTGTTATTGTTTTGATAATAAGTCTCTGCCATGTTTCAGTAGGACGCGAAGGGCTTTGTGCCGGTCTATGCACCTTGTGTGCCTTATCTGCTCTAGGTAGGCGGCGAATTCTTTGTTTGGTCAAATGGTCGCAGCCTCCTAGTGGCAGGATGAAACTAAGTGTCGTCGGGTTTATCCTCCGGCGGCAACATAGTAGGAAAGCTGTGCAATTGATAATTATGCTACGTTGTAATCGGGTTAAATATCGAGTTATCTTTCCGTTATGTTAAAACAAATAGAGTAGCCAGTAGAGCACTCTTTGCTAGTTGGTGCTTGTTAGAATACAGGTACTTTGTAGAGATTTCTGATATTATTTCGGGATTTCCTCTAGATGCTTATCGTAATCAGGAGTTTAGGGTCCATGTCCCCCCTTGTATTCAACAGTTTCATTAATGAAGGCTTGAGCCCTTTATTAAAAAAAAAAGAAAAAAAGATGAATACAAATTTACGACTATAAAATTTAAAAACCTAGTATTGTTAATTCTAATTTATAGAGGTTTTTGAATATATTACAAAAAACTAGTTGTTCTAAAGTTGGTAATACCGAAAACTGAAATACGAAATTTGGTAGATATGATTAAAAACTAAAAATTTTGGTTGGTAATTAGACTCAAATTTAAAATCGAAACCTTTGATTTTGAAGTTGAAAATACTTATAACCGATTCGAACCGCTTGAATAATAATTCTAGTAGACAGCATGGCCAGTCATTAAAGCACGTGTTTCTTAATCATCCTTTTGCTGGCGTCAATATGGACTTGCATGGTAGAAATATTTGATTTTTTCTTTTTTCTTTTTTTGATGAGTGGTCTTCTTGGCATTATTGGAACGTTTATTCAAGGGCCATAGACTTGGGTGGTCCACAATTCGCTCAATGTCTGGTTGGAGTAATTATGAAAAAATGTAAGGGGGTTCCGTCATCCCAGATCCCAGTGAGAGAGCCAGCATGTCAAAGACGAAGAGAAGATTGAAAAGCAAAAGCAGGGCGGGAATAGTCAAGGTTAGACTAGTAGTAGTACAACCATTTACTATTATTAATACGAAAATTCTATTAGAGCAAGTTCACCCGTTAGGTCAACAGGTCATCTACTATTCACTGCTTTTTAGTGTATATTTTCATTCTCTAGGTCATGAAATACACTGTGCTCGTGACTCAGAGGGTGAAATTAACACTAAAAAGTAGTGAATAGTGGGTGATCTGGTGACCTAACAGGTGAACTTGCTCTTATGGATGAAGGTGGAGGTGGACTACAGTTAGATGGACTCATGATTACGTGGTCCAATTAAATATTTATAATAGTATTATAATGAATATAATGTTGTTGAAAAGTTCGTGGCCTTGGTCCCTCCTGGATCACAAAAATTTGCTTGCAGAAGGTTTCCCAGAAAGCTACTGGTGCATTACATAATCCAGCTTGTCTGGGAAGTTCTTCTGCAGCCAATCCATGGATACCAAGACCAACCCAATTAAGTTGATGTTTTCCCTTTTCTTCTTGTGCCTATATCTCAATATCCCTATCTCTCTCGCAGCTGGCACCATCACTGCAAACCAATCTATCTCTGGTGGTGAAACCACTGTTTCAGCAGGTGGAGTTTTTAAATTGGGTTTCTTCAAACCAGGTAATAGTTCAAAATTCTACATAGGCATATGGTACAAGCAAGTATCACAGCAAACCATAGTCTGGGTGGCAAATAGGGAACAACCGGTCTTTGATAGATTTTCCTCACTATTGAAGATCTCAGATGGTAATTTAGTACTCTATAATGAGTCCAACACTCCAATTTGGTCTACAGATGTGGCCTCCAACATCACCTTAGGTAGTTCTACACGAGCAATTCTTTTAGATGACGGAAACCTTGTCTTAAGACCTGAGTCTGGTTCCTCCCAGCCTTTATGGCAAAGCTTTGACCATCCAACCCATACTTTTCTACCAGGAAGTAAAATTGGATTCAACAGAGTTACCAAACAAACCCAGATGCTTACTTCATGGACAAATTTAGAGGATCCTTCACCGGGTCAATTTTCTCTTGAGCTAGACCCAACGAGCAACTCAGAGCAAGTCCACTGGTTTGCTCTTGACTGGGCATAGTCAAGAAAAATCTGACTATATGACCTTGAGATAGATTATGATGCTTCCACCGGTGATTTTTTGACTGGGGTGGGTTTTGCCTTTCTTGACTACAGCCAAGAAATAAGTCACAACCATGACTATTTTCATGACCGATCAAGCCCAGATGCCAGCTAGGCCCAGGCCTGATCGTGGCTGACGTCATGAGTGCATGCAGAAGTGGACGACGCGCCTTGGGAGGGAGTGGAGCTCCAGGCATCGACGCGTGGCGCCGCAATTGACAGAAAGTGGAGCGCGCCAGAGATGGGGCCGGCATGCCACGTGGATTCTTCCCGTTGGTGGGTTTTGAATTCTGGGCCTAACGGTCAAGCAATCCCAGCCCTTCATTTCAATCAAATTTGCAATCCTACGGCTTACAATTAACATGTATATATATATATATATATTTGTAATGTTATGAACGGTAACAAACGGTAACAAAGTAAATTTTAAAAAATTCTAAACATTTCTCTATAAATACCTACCATTTATTTTACATCTCACACCCAAAAAATTATCTTTCATAGTAACCCAATTTTGTGCTTCCTCCTCTTTATATAGCTCTCATCTTCCAAATTTATTTATATCCAATATGGCTGAAGAAAGGGGAAACACAGGTCCAGTGGCCGGACAAGAGGGAGATCAAAATGAAGATGATAATATCCAAGACAAAAGGAGATGGACGGATGAGGAAGATGTTCAATTGTGCAAGTCTTGGAAAATTGTTGGGCAAGATCCGGCTGTGGGCACAAATCAGAAAAACAACGACTTATGGATGCGTGTGAGGCGACACTTTGTCGCAAATTGGCCCCAGAGCCGATTAGCTTCCTCTTTGCAAGGAAGGTGGAAAATTTTGAAGGTTGAACTCTATGAGTGGCATTGTGCATTAAGGCAAGCGAAAAATTGGTACAAGAGCGGTTCGAATGCGGTTGATGAGGTATGTATTTTTTGATAAACCATTTAATTTGTTGATACATTAAATTAAAATATTACATGATAAATAATGTAGTTGATAAATAATGATGTAATTACAACGATGTTTATATTTGTAGTAATTGATTTTTTATTGTAAAACGGGATAGATACTTTTTTATTAAAATTATGACCTTTATATTTGTTGATAAATCTTATTGATACATTATAGTAAAATATGTCTTGATAAATAATGTAGTAATTATAATATCGTTTTAATTGTAGTAATTGTTTTTCGTTATAATTAAAATATGTCTTCATTAAAATTATGACCTTTATATTTGTTGATAAATCTTATTGATACATTATAGTAAAATATGTCTTGATAAATAATGTAGTAATTATAATATCGTTTTCATTGTAGTAATTGTTTTTCGTTATAATTAAAATATGTCTTCATTAAAATTATGACCTTTATATTTGTTGATAAATCTTATTGATACATTATAGTAAAATATGTCTTCATAAATAATGTAGTAATTATAATATCGTTTTAATTGTAGTAATTGTTTTTCGTTATAATTAAAATATGTCTTCATTAAAAATTATGACTTTTATAATAGATGATCATTCATAATAGGGTTTATATTTGTAGTAATTGTAATTTTCCGCCACCTTTTTTTTTTTATTGTTTTTTTATTTATTTCGTAGCGAGATGAAGCACATAAATTGTGGCATGCCGGGATGAAGAGAAAAAAGAAGCCAAAAAACCACAATTTTCAGAGTTTTGGTAGTTACGCTGTTGTGGAGGGCTTTGCACAATTTAAAGACATTCCTAGTCATACATCTGGAGGAACATCAAATGAAGGAAATCAACATACGCCTACACAACCGATTCCTGGAAATTCTCCCATCAACTTGGACATGGATGTAGATGAGGTAATTGCAGGTGAAACTGCAGATCCTAATGTGAGGCCTTAAGGAAGGAAGGCTGCGAAAGAAGCAATCCGGAAAGCCAAGAAGGCAGCGAACAACCAAAGTCCTTACTCAAGCAGTCTCGAGAGTATAGCGAACAACCAAATAGAGGCAACCAAGGGCAAGAAAAAACTCGATGACGAATTCGCTCGAAGTCTCCAAGAGGAAGAGAAGAGCATGTATCCTCTTGCAAATCGAAATGCAAAAAGAGCAACTCCTATTTCAAGAAAGGCAAGATCGAATTAAAGAGATGGAAGAGCGCATTAAAGAGAGGGAAGAGCGTATTATGGAGATTGATACAAGTAAAATGACGCCAAATAAAAAGCGTTATTGGTCAAGAAAACAAAAGAAGATAGCGGAGAAAGAAGATCTTGACGAGCAGTCGCCACCTTCTATGGGTGGATACTATCCGCAACCCAATTTTGGTGGTGCATTCCCACAACCAAATTTTGGTGGTGCATACCCACAACCTCCTTACCCCGGTGCATACCCACAACCACCTTACCCCGATGCATTCCCACAACCTCCCTTAACCAGTGGATTCCCACCACCTCCCTTCACCGGTGGATTCCCACAACCCCCTTACCCCGGTGGATACTATCCGCAACCACCTTACCCCGGGGGATATCCTACACAACCACAATTTTCACCTTTCTCTACGGGTGAGTCAACCAACCCTAACCCTAACCCTAATTATGAGCCTTCAAACACAAATTACCTTTGTAGAGAGGATGAGGATTATGATTTGAATAATTAGGTTATTATGCATGTTTGTTATTGTATTGTACTTTTTCCTAGTTTTTCATTTATGTAAGCGACAATTTAATGAAATAAAAGTTGTATTTGGAAATTCCATGTATTAAAGCACACACCTTATATTCAAATAAATAACACATAATAAACATAATACGATGACGAATTCATATCACATTGACATAAAAAACATAGACATTGGCCAAACTAAAATGACACCAACTTTCCAAAACATAATACAAGCCAAATTCAAAGCACACAAACATAACAAAACATAGATATTAGCCAATTATTCCAAAAAAATTCATTTATGATCTAGATCTCCATGTTGCCTTGAACGTTCCAGAAATGCTCTATCAGATCTTCTTGAAGGTTTGAGTGACTGTTTGCACTTCTAATGGCATCGTATCGATCCATGAATCCGTTGAAGTAATGACCATCTCTACCAACAGGATCGAAGTCATCACCAGTCGGTCCTTCCCAAACCTGGGCCAACCTGGGCCTCATATTGTTATCCTCTTCTTCATCGGACTCCATATCCTCATCGCTGTCATTTGGTCTTTCATCCTTTATTATCATGTTGTGTAATATGATACAAGTCAGCATGATGTATCGAAGGTCTTCTCTGTCCCAGCCACGAGCCGCTCCTCTAACAATACTAAAGCGGGTCTGTAAAATGCCGAAACATCTCTCCACATCCTTCCTGTACCCCTCTTGAGCCTGGGAAAACTTCAGATCCTTGGGCCGTGTAGGCCTTGGAATTGATTTCACAAAAGTTGCCCATTGCGGATAGATACCATCAGCGAGATAGTAGCCTAAATTGTGAATCCTGTTATTCACCTGAAATTGGATTTGAGGGGCTCGACCAGCAGTCAGCTCGTCAAACAACGGGGACTTAGCAAGCACGTTGAGGTCGTTGCATGATCCAGGCATTCCAAAGAAGGCATGCCATATCCATGTGTCATAAGAAGCGACTGCTTCGAGGATGATAGTGGGCACACGTTTTCGACCGCTGTATTCTCCAGCCCAACCTGTTGGGCAATTCTTCCATTGCCAGTGCATGCAGTCGATGCTTCCAATCATCCCAGGAAAGCCTCTTCTCTCAGCTTTGGCGAGAAGTCTTCTGAGGTCGGCCAGATTAGGAGCTAGGAGGTATTCTGCCGAGTACAAAAAAACGATTCCTCTTGTAAATCGTTTCAGAGCCGCAATGGAGGTAGTTTTCGCCATTCGACAATACTCAGCACATTGATCTGCCCCGGCACCATAAGCAAGCATTCTTAAGGAACATGTCAGCTTCTGCTGGGGAAGTAGTCCGACTTTGCCTGCAGCATCTGATTTCTGGACAAAGTACGGGTCATAGCGACAAAGGTCACTGGAGATACGGTTGAACACATTGTGACTCATCCTGTACCTTGTCCGGAATACCTCTTCACTGAAAACTGGATGCTCCACAAAGTAATCTTCCATCATGTTTTTCCCTCTTGATTCCCTAAATCGCTCCTCATTCGGTGCACGCCCCGGTTGAGAACCCCGTCGTCGTGATCCGGAGGATGCTTCAGCTTCAGCGACTGCTGCTACCACAAGAGCATTAGACGTACACAGCTCTTCAAGATCTTCATCTCGAGATTTTCGATACTTAGCCAACAATCTCTTCATTGAAATGAGGGAAGGAGAGGAAATGTGTAAATTCTGGAGAATATGAAAACGAATGAGATTTGTGAATATCAGCTTGTGAGGAATGGTGTGCTGCCTCTTGCTCAATTTATTTACAATTTTCACATAAAAGGTGATCATACTTCGAGGACACGTGTCCACTCCTGGTTCGACGTAATCTTATCCGAAATTTTAGATAAGATTACATCAACAATAACCGTTAGATTGAATAGTATGCAAATGATCTGGTCCGTTCAAAAATTGTCGGTTGTAAGGTCACTCATTTCAAGGAAATTTGTCCGTTGCCTTCACTCATTTCAAGATAAATTGTCGGTGGCTCATAATTTGTCCACCGAAAAATATTTTTGAAAAAAGTAAATTGCATGATTATGACATTAATTATCAGTAAATATTCATTATTATCATTAAATATATTTTATTTTTTAAAAACCCTATGAACAGTAAAGTTAAACAGTGAAACCCACAGATGAACAGTGAATTACATGGACAGTACTGTGAACAGTGAAAAAGTGAACAGTGTTGGCCGGGCAAGAAAAACAACGGGTGCAAACCCATGTCCAGTGGCAGTGAATAGTAGCTTGACTGGTCGAATTCTTGACTTCTCGACTTTGCCTTTTCTTGACTACGGGTGCACTTGCTCTCATGTATCTTAAAGTGGAACAGGTCTATACAGTATTGGACAAGTGGATCTTGGGATGCAAAGACGCGTATTTTCAGTTTGGTTCCCGAGATGAGGCTTAACTATATCTACAATTACAGCTATGTTACGAATGAAAATGAGAGCTACTTCAACTATTCTCTTTATGATGCTAGCATCACATCTCGATTGTCAATGCATGTATCGGGTCAGATTCAGCACGCGTCCTGGTTGCGATCTCAGGGATGGAACTTGTTTTGGGCTCAACCGAGACGACAATGTCAGATTTATGGTCTATGTGGGGAATTTAGTAGTTGCAAGAGGAATTCCTTTCCCTCCTGTAATTGTTTGATGGGTTATGAACCAAAGTCAGTAACCCGTTGGGATTTGGAGGATTACTCTGATGGGTGTTCAAGAAAAACTAGGTTGCAGTGTGGAAATGTTACTGGTGTTGATGGGATGAGTGACCGGTTTATAGAAATGTCTAGCAGGCTATCATCCGCAGATCAACAGTATTCTGATAGTATTGACGAGTGTGAATCAATGTGCTTAAATGATTGCAATTGCACTGCTTATGCTTATAGCAGCTCTTCTTATGAATGTTCAACTTGGAGAGGAGATCTGTGGGCGGATGAAAATGGAAGAACTTTGTACATCAGAATAGCAGCTTCTGATTATAAGAATCTAAAAAGTAATGTGATGTTTATTTTTCTGTGGTGTGTCTTAGTGCTGCTGGTGTGGAGAATGATACAGAACTACCACTATTCAGTTTGAGGAGTATATTAGTAGCTACTAATAATTTCTCTGAAGCGAATAAACTAGGAGAGGGAGGATTCGGCCCTGTTTATAAGGTGAGCCTTCCACTATGTGCTTCAATTGCAAACACAATTTTCTTCATGAATATGAGTGTTTTGTAATTTGGTAATTTCCTTAATTTATAAGGTGTTTTGTTTGCCTCAAATTTTCTCCAACTTTAAAAGGGGATTTTGCCTGAAAATCAAGAAGTAGCCATAAAAAGGCTATCAAAGAAGTCCGGACAAGGACAACAGGAGTTCTTGAATGAGTTAAAGCTTATAGCGAAGCTCCAACATACCAACCTTGTTAGACTCTTGGGTTGCTGCATTGAAGCAGAGGAAATGATGTTGATGTATGAGTACATGCCGAATCGAAGTTTGGACAAATTTTTGTTTGGTATATGCTCATTTCTACTAAGGTTCTACTAGATAATATTGTTGATTTAGATTTGGTTGTCAGTCATTCTTCTTCATGGTGCAGATCCATCCGAAAAGACAAAATTGGACTGGGATAGACGTTTTAGAATTATAGAAGGTATAGCTCAAGGATTGCTTTATATCCACAAGTACTCAAGATTAAAAATCATTCACAGGGATCTAAAAGCAAGTAATATTCTATTGGATGGAACAATGAACCCCAAGATTTCAGACTTTGGAATGGCAAAGATTTTTGACATAAATCAAACTGAAGCAAATACTAACAGGGTTGTTGGGACCTAGTAAGTGTTTCCTGCAAATGATTTCATTCATGTACTATATTACAATCACTACTATTGCTAATTTCATTGTCGTTTGTGCAGCGGCTACATGTCACCTGAGTATGCACGCTATGGTCATTTCTCTGAGAAATCGGATGTCTTTAGTTTTGGAGTTCTGTTGTTGGAGATTGTAAGTGGAAAGAAGAATGCTAGTTTCTATCGTTTTGAACGTTCACTAACTCTTGCTGGATGGGTAGGTAAAAAGCCTTGCAAATTTGCAAGGTGCTAGAAGGTTTAAAATTTCAAATATATTGGTACATGCATGCAAGAACAGTTATGATCGTGTCTATATTTTTTCTTAGGCATGGGACCTATGGAAAGAAGGAAGGGGAATAGAGGTGATTGATGCATCAATAAGGGAAACATTACAGGCTCATGAGGCTTTAAGGTGTATCAATGTAGGATTTTTGTGCGTTCAAGAATCTGCTGCTGATCGACCTAGCTGCAATGGCATCAGTGATTCACATGTTGCAGGGAAATGAAGCTACATCTCTTCCACCTACCAAAGAACCTGCTTTTTCAACACAGACGAATTTCACTGCTATTGGTTCTTCTTCTCAAACATCTACCAATTATTCAAACAATGCACTCACGATTAGTCTGCCAGAAGCTCGATAAACGCTTCAACAATGTTTCCTTTCTTCGACACATTCAAAGTTAAAGGTATAGCAATCTGTTTTTGTTATATAGTTCCTTAACAACTTTTTTGATTTGATTCCCCTATTTTGAGGTGCGAGTCTTTATGGACCTTATATTCTTATATTTTCTTATATTTTGTAACCTCATCTGAAACCAGTAAACTGTGCACTATTGGTAATTTGGGATAACTAACACCGTAGAGGAGGTCACAACTTCAAATTTCACTAGCATCATGGAAATGGGTGGCATGAGATAACTAATTAGCCTGCAAACCCAAGCTCTATATGTAGAGGGGGAACTTAGGCAGGAAGGTAGAGTGGGTTGATGGATCTTTAAGCCAAACCTACCGGTGTTGTGAAGTCTTGAGATGTATCCATGTAGGCATTTTGTGTGTTCAAGATGCTCTAGTTGATCAATCAACAATGAATTCGGTTCTTCTGCTGCAAGCAATGAAGCTACGGTACTACCATTCTCCAATTATCTATAATCTAAAGGGCGTGGACTGTTCACTGGAGTCGTACTGTTCATTCGCGTACCACTGTTCATTCGAGCCCGAAGTAAATTACTCTTTTGCCCTTATTGTTTTTTTTTTTTTTAAATTACGGGCTGCCATCATTCTGTAATCTTCTATGCGTTTCTTCAATAACCTATTCTATTTTTGCTCAATTACGGGCTGCTTAACGAGAAGTTCGATTGCTGGTATCTCCGTCTTAACGCAGTAGAAGACACTGGAGTCTGAGACCTCGATGATCGATTGGACCGGTCTCAAGTATTGTTCGAAAGCCTTCTTCACTATTTATTTTGGGAAACTTTCAAACTTTCGATTTTGTGAAATTGAGCTCACTTGATCAGATCGGAGGATCCGATTGAGCAATCAGAGATATATGAGAGATTAAGCTCCAGGTAAGCTTCTTATTTGATCGAATGGTTTGGGTACGATTGATTGGGTTTTCAATTTCGGTGCATGCAACTTTGGGTGGTAGAAAATTGAAATGGAGAGGAAATAGCTTTGGTTGGATAGATAGTTTAAAATTAGGTGAGAGTTTGAGAGAGACCGAGATTGATTGGGTTAGGGATAGGGATAGGGTCTGGATTCGAATTTTGTAATTGGATTCAATCTCTAAGAGCTTTTGCTGGACTTCCACAGAGTGAGAGACAGATAGGGAGGGGACTTTTCTCTGCCAATCAGAAGAAGATGATTTGCTGAGGGAAAGTCTAGAGAGGAGGAAGGGATGTCTTGGTCGATTTCAGTCTGTTCCCAATTTGGGAATTTCTGTTTCACATTCAAAGTTTCAATCTTTAAAGGTATCAGCTAACTTCATTATATAATTTTTTTGGTCAATTTTGGGTATTTGGTTCAAACTTATCAATAAAGCATCAAAATTTTGACCACAGTTGATTTTGATTTTGATTTTGATCAAGATTGAGATTTTATTGATTTCGATATGTCATTGAAAGGGTTTTCATATTTTTGTTTTTGCAGGCAATGGCAGTCTCCCCAAGCTAAAGACTCCCCCTCTGAGGTAAATACCCATTTTTCCCTTTCTTTATTTACATCTCAAGGTATGTGCTTTTGTTCTATTGATCTGTTTGGCTGCTCAGAAACTGAAAGAACTGTAATTTGGATTTCACAGCACTTGGGAATTCATCAAAGTTTCGTTTTTGATTAAAGGTTTCAACTTCCTTGCCTCTAGAACTGAAATGAATGAGTATATTCATAGTGTTTAGTGATAACTAGACATACAATTGCTTAGTAATTAATGTAAATTGTGATCATAGGAAACAAGAACAGCATAATGTTATGATTTCTGACAGAAGTTGTTTACTTTTAATGGGAATTGATTTCAAATTATTCCTTCAACAGCAACAAATAGTGATAACCTTTATGCCCAAGATTTAGATATAAGAAAGAAATTATCTGCATTCTAGATGTTTAATAATTAAATGGGTAAGGTTGGGTGATCTCACAAAGTTCAATTTATTTATTACTTGACAGAATTATTTGTTTGCTTTCAAGAATCTTATATTATTTCTCTTCAACAAAAATTATTAGATCTGTAATTGGAATTTAATAACTAAAACTCTGCTTGATCAGGAGCGTATTGAAGGACGGTTGAGATATCTCAAAAGCCAGAAAGAGAAACTCAAATCTTGCATTATATATGACTGATCTTCAGTGCTTTGTAAACTCGAAACAATTTTAGGGACATGAAACTTTGTCTTTTATTGTAAATTGTTTGCAACAACAAACCCCGCAGCAAAACGCGGGTACCATTACTAGTATATTTGCAATTCCCGTTGTCAATATTATTCAGTATTTCAGTAAATACGTATGCTACTGATCTGTGATCACATATTCAGGACTGAAATAGTAAAACTTAGTCTTGCATTTGTTGTGGGGTAGTATTTGATTCAGTAGCAATTTACTTCTTAGTTTGAAAAATTAATAGATGTTCCAAGTTCAATCGACTTCTCCTCTTTCTTAAAAGAAAGAAAGAAAAAAATTAAATTTAGACCTGCGTTACCATTATAGCTCGGAGTATGATCAATTGATGACATATAGTTTTAGTTAGTTGTGGATGGACAAATTCAAAGGGTTGAGTTTGTAGATTGACAGATACGCTTTAAAATCCTTCAGGTTGGTTCCAAGCTCAAATCTTAGAAGGCTTTATAGTCCATTCTCTCCACAAAAAAAAAAAAAAAATGAAGAAGCTTTATAGTCAACTTCAACTCAAACGGAGAATGGTAAACCGTAAACCTTTTTTCTAGACCGGTTATGGACTTTTTTTTTTTTTTTTTTAGGCGATATTAGTTCCTCGGAGGCAAACGATGTAGGGAACAAGTCCCACCCTCAATCCCGAAGGAGAGGGGTTTCCCACATATGGTAAAGCCTATTTCTCTATCTTTTCACACACTGACATTCTTAGTTGAATGTACAAATCATGAAAAAATGTGTGTTCAAGTCTTATAATGTCACTCATTAATGCACTTATAGTGTTCGATAAATTGAGGCCCAAACAAAATGTCTTAAGTTGGGCCGCCCCGCCACGTGGATGGCACAGAGGTAACCTAATGAAAACTCAATTGCTTTATGTGTTACGCAAAAATCTCTCACTAAAGTTCGCTAAAGTCGTAAAACTCACTTCTTAGGATTCTCTTCTCATTTATTTGAGAGATAGATATTAGGCTCTCTGTTTATATCTCATCAAATGTGGCAATTTGTTTGCAAGTACTGCCCATATCCATATATTTTATCAAACTCTCCGAAGCTTGAATGAGTTTGGATGCATTTGTTGTAATGAATATTGCTTTAATTTGTATGCCCCTTCATGACATGGTAAATGCGGGAATGCCATCTTCTCCTCGATGCAGATGTTCAGCTGCAAAAAAATTTCCATGGTTTTCCTCGGTGGATAAGGTCCTCTGAAAAACATAAACAAAACAAAAAATTCCTCAAAAGTTTTTACTAGAATGTCGAATTTTCACCTAGTAATTACTCCCCATTATAAAGCTTGAGTCATGCTGATGTTTTTCTTGCCAAGGAGAATTTTGGCTGAAATGGAGTGGTGCCTACCTCACTACATTGTTTCTTCTCCTAGACACTTTGACCTGCAAGAAAGAAAACCAGAGGAAGAAGGGAAAAACAAATTTCCTCACTACTCTAGCTTTGTTATTTTAATGATCAGTCTCCGGTCAGTGCCGTGGTCTATCAAATTGCTGTGTATCCCAGGTACGCCATTGTCAGTCCCTTATCCAATTATTTTCTTTGTATTTGACGAAAACATTTAACACGTTCCTGTCTGTTATTCTTTACCTTGTTGAAGAATATACAAGCATGTTTCTTCTTTGGGATTTTCTCCATCTTTTAGCATATTGTATGCAGGTGGCCCCTGATTAGTTGGTAACTTTGAATCTAAGTACCTAACTGGATAGGCCGCCTCAACACATATTCTTCTCCCTAGCTAGTCAATTTCTGTCACTATTAATAACTGTAATTAATATATTATTTATGAGATTCAGGGTCTTTAGAAGACATGATGCTTAGTTTAAATTGAGTGAGACACAGTTTTGGTATATGAACTTTCACTAGTTTTAGTGACAGATTTCCGGTAGCCACTTTGGAGTGTAAGTATTGAAACTTCTTTCTCTCAGAATGAGGGGGTGGCTCTTTCTTTCTATTGTTATGTTACTCTCATCTGTTTGTAGTAGCCAGGACACTATAATACCAGGCAAATCTATCAGTGCAAACCAGACATTAATTTCTTCCAATGGAACCTTTAGATTAGGTTTTTTCAGTCCTGAAAATTCTACCAAATTTTTCCTAGGTATATGGTACAACACAATCCCACACACTGCATCAATTGTATGGGTAGCCAACAGAGAATCCCCACTTAATTCTCCAGGTTTTTTTGCCCTCAAAGGTGATGGGAATCTTGTGGTGTTGGATGGAACTGGAAAAGTACTTATCTGGTCATCTAATGCATCAGTTGCTTCTTCTGCAAGGAATGCCACAACTGGTTTCCTAATGAATAACGGAAACCTCGTTCTGAGGTTTGGAGAAGGCATTTTGTGGCAGAGCTTTGATCATCCTTCTGATACATTGTTGCCTGAAATGAAGGTTAGCTTGAACAAAAGGAGTGGCCAACAAAGGTGCCTTACATCCTGGGCAGCGCTTGATGATCCACAACCCGGAAAGTTCACTTTAGGCTTTGATCCTAAAGGACTACCAGGGCAGGCTTATATCTGGAAGGAAAATGCTCCATATTGGAGAAGTGGTACCTTCTTTGGCAAGGAGACGAAAACAAACTTTGGAATTTCAACTGAAAACTCGTATTTCCTCACTTACAACTTTGATGCTGATGAGGACTATCTTACTTATGGTGTCTCGGTGTCAGTTAGTCCAGTAAAATTGAGGGCCTTGCTGGATCCAACTGGGCAGATTGTGATGCAGCAATGGCTCGTTCACAGTAGAACATGGTATGCATGGTGGAGGGAGCCGGTTCATAAATGTGATTTTTATGCTCCTTGTGGTCCATATGGTGCCTGTGATAAAAATGAGTCCCTCTCATCTCCATGTAAATGTTTGACAGGTTTTATACCCAAATTTCAGCAACAATGGGCTCAGGGGGATTGGGCTGGTGGATGTGTCAGGGAAAAACCACTGACATGCGATAGCAGATCAGAAGGATTTTCAAGGTTTGAAGGGTTGAAACTACCAGATCATGCTGTTCTTTTAGTCAATAAGAGTATGAGCGAGTGTGAGTCTCAATGCTATCAGAACTGTTCTTGCACAGCTTATGCTTACGTGAATGAGACAGGAGAAAGTACCGCGAGATGTTTGACATGGTTTGGTGACTTGATTGATCTTGTAGCAAATCACTCTCTTGGGAAAAATATTTTTATTCGTGTTCATCGCTCCGATCAAGGTATGGTTAGAAGTTTCTTCTATTTGCTGCATGCATAATGTCAATTAAAATTCTTAGTTAGTAGCTGAGATTAGATTAGCATTTTTGTATATCATCTTGATGTGTTTTCTTTTCTTTGTAGCTGGTAAGGGTCATTCTGATAATTCCTTGAAGGTGCCCCTTGTAATTGCAATAGCCTCAGCAATAGCAGGACTGATTATATTAACTTTGGGCTATTTCTTAGGGAAGAAATTTTTGGGAAAGGGCAGGTACCGGTATATTTCTATCTCAGACACTCACACACATGCGTGCAGTCACATTTATTCAAGAAATTCAACCAAATGATGCTCTAACAATGATACTTAAACAGGGAGTATGGGCGAGATTATTCTATCAAGAATGTCAGTGTTGGAGGTGGAAAAAATAATATAGAACTCCCACATTTTGGTTTAAGGAGTATATTAGTTGCTACAAACAACTTCTCTGAAGCTAATAAACTAGGAGAGGGAGGATTTGGCCCTGTTTATAAGGTGACAGTTCCATATTATGCTCTTTATATGCAAGTGCATTATTCTTCAATTAATGTT
Organism: Rosa rugosa; assembly: GCF_958449725.1. Classification (NCBI taxonomy): domain Eukaryota; kingdom Viridiplantae; phylum Streptophyta; class Magnoliopsida; order Rosales; family Rosaceae; genus Rosa; species Rosa rugosa. The sequence goes on along the minus strand of NC_084820.1, from coordinate 64,067,289 downwards.
CATAATTATTGGAAAGTTCTTTTTTACTTCTCTTGATGGTCATCAAATAATTTTGATAAGTTTAAGTTTATAGGGGATTTTAACTGAAAATCAAGAAGTAGCCATAAAAAGGCTATCCACGAAGTCCGGGCAAGGACATCAGGAGTTCATGAATGAGTTAAAGCTTATAGCTAAACTCCAGCATACCAATCTTGTTAGGCTCTTGGGTTGCTGTATCGAAGAAGAGGAAAGGGTATTGATGTATGAGTACATGCCCAATCGAAGTTTAGACAAGTTTTTGTTTGGTATATGCTCTTTACTTCTAATATTAGTCTTTTGATAAATATTGCTGATTTATGAGACAAGTTAGTCATTCTTCTTCGTGGTTTGTACAAACAGATCCATCTGGAAATTCAGAATTGGATTGGAATACTCGTTTTCGAATTATAGAAGGGATTGCACAAGGAGTACTTTATATCCATAAGTACTCAAGACTGAAAATCATTCATAGGGACCTCAAAGCAAGTAATATTTTGTTGGATGGAACAATGAACCCTAAAATTTCAGATTTTGGAATGGCAAAGATTTTCGATACGAATCAAACAGAAGCAAATACCAACAGGATTGTTGGAACATAGTAAGCATAAATTATTTAGGCACGATTTTGTTCATATAAACTTTCTGCAATCACTATTTTAATTACTTGTATGTCACTCTTGCAGCGGCTACATGTCACCTGAATACGCTCTCTATGGTCATTTTTCTGATAAATTAGATGTATTTAGTTTTGGGGTGTTGTTGCTGGAGATTGTAAGTGGAAGGAAGAATGCTATTTTTCATCATTTTGATCGTTCACTAACTCTTGCTGGATGGGTAAGAATTACAACTTACAGTTTAGTCTATTATTTCTGTAAGTAGGTGAAAATTCGCTCAAGCTAGATTAATGCGTTTATATGTTAAATCTTAGGTATGGGAGTTATGGAATGAAGGAAGAGGAGTGGAGGTGATTGATGCATCAATAAGGGAAACATGCCAGTTTCATGAGGCTCTAAGGTGTATCCATGTAGGGCTCTTGTGTGTTCAACAAGCTGCAGCTGATCGACCAACAATGTCCTCGGTAATTCTTATGCTGCAAGGCACTGAAGCTTCATCACTTCCACCTTCCAATGAACCTGCCTTTTCAACACTTGAGAACGCCAATGTTGTTGGTTCATCTACTAGTTTTTCCAATAATGAAATTACCAATAGTTTACTAGAAGCTCGGTAGATATTCAATAATTCAATAATTCAATAATGTTTCCTTTCAACAAGCAGTAAACAGTACACTTTGAACTTCCAATCTGTAACCCTTTTGTGGTCCTTACTGGTTAGTTTTTTTTTGGGATAATGACCATTTACACAATTTTAGGATAAAAATTGCCCATTTACCCAAACACTCTAAGAGATCATTTCCCTAATACCCAATTAATTATTTTTTTATTCTTTTTTATTTATTTTTGGGACATTTTTGCCCTCTCTTTCTTTGTCACTTAGAGAGAGAAGCCATCGGAGACCTTGCCGGACTCCGGCGACCGGTGACCGGAATCCGGCGACCGATGACCGGAATCCGGCAACCGGTCACCGGAATCCCTAAACCGGCTACCGGACTGGTCACTGGATTCCGGCGTCTGATTTTATTGCCCCCTAATAATGCCCAGTAATCATATTATTGCTCCCCAATAATCATATTAATGCCCCCCAATACTCTTTTTATTGCCTCCCTATAATCATATTATTGCCCCCCAATACTCTTTTTATTGTCTCCCAATAATCATATTATTGCTCCCCAATAATCTAATTATTGCCCCAATAAACTTTTTATTGCCCCCCAATAATCTTATTATTGCCCAACCAAATCATAATAAACAAAACAATCACTACTAGCAACATTTGAAATCGGCCAATTTTTTGGAGAAACAAACCACTGCAACATCATTAGAGGAGCTCCTCCTCGCCTGCGCCATTGGAGGAGCTTTAACTTTTCCAAATTTCCACTCTATAAGTGTGATTATTTTCCAATTTAGCATCGAAGTCCGAGCCGTCCCACTCATTGCTATACCATTAGCAACCAGAAGCACCACAACAACAATAGGGTCCAATAGATTGAACCCATCAGGCAGAGAGCTTACCTGAAACCTCAAAAAGTCGGTGTTGTCGGTGTTGATCATGCTGGCCAAATAAGAAGTCCACGACCGGCGCAACCCAGCCGCGCCCACCATGGCCTCGAGGAGAATGTTCCCAGCAACAATGAACGCAAAGAAGTCTCCCAATTCTATCCGAAGATATGAGAAAGATCCTCCAGTAACAGTAACTTCGACGGCGAATTCTGTGTAGCAGAGGACAGAGAGTAGAGCCGAGAGGCCGGAGATAGCTTAGGACAAGACAATGGCGGGTCCGGCTAGAAAAGTGGCCTCGCCGGCGATGACGAAAATTCCGGAGCCGACGACGGAGCCGAAGCCGAGCCAGATGAGGTCCCGCCAGGTGAGGCAGCGGTGCATGTGGTGCTCGCTTTGCTTGGGGAGGTGGAGGTGGAGGAGCTCGAAGGAGTCGGAGAAGCGGTTGAGGAAGCGGTCCTTGAGGCGAGATGGGGTGTGGGAGAGGGCGTCTTTGGAGGAACTCAAGTTGTGGAAAGTGGGTTCCGGGAAGAAGTCCTGCTTGGTCCATCTTTTCCAGTAGCTTCTGGGTTCTGGGTTTTGGGTCTTGCTGCTCCGGTTGCGGTTGGGATTACATGGCCGGTGGTACAGTTTTTTAGAGTTGAGAGAATGAGAGAGTTAGGTGAGAGAGAGAGAGAGAGAGAGAGAGAGGGCAAATGGGTAAATGGGATTAAAAAACTCTTAGTAGAGTAAGTGGGCAATTTTGAAGCTGAAATTGGGTAAGTGGTCACGGCTTTTTTTTTTTTTTTTTTTTTGTGCCTTACTAAAGGAGCAGATATCGTTATGACTTGAACAACTACATCCATAGGGGCAACTGGGCAAGTATGATTGCTGCAGTGCCACCACCTCATGTACTTTTGTGCTACAATACTTTTAGATAATGGAAACCTTGTTAAGAACAGGGATTTTAATTCATCCTAGCCTCTGTAGCAGAGTTTTGATGCCCAGCTCATACTAGGCTACCAAGAAGTAGAATCGGATTCTATACTGTTACCAAACACGTCCAAGTATGTGCAGAATTCCACTTGTTCCACGTGGGAGCTAGCTGTTGGGCCTTTTTGAGTTTTGAAAGCAATGGTCATGAAATCTGGACCGTTGGTTTCAATTAAAGATTAGATCCAATGGTAATAAATTAATGTATATGGTATAGAAACAGTAACAAAAAATTTCTAAAAAATTGTAAAAATTTCCTATAAATACCTATTTGTTTAAGGAAAACGAAATAGGGAGAGAAGTTGATGTGCTTTCATTGATAATAGGGGTCTCTTTATATAGAGGATTACAAGCATAGAATCAGAGTTGTATATGGAATCATAATCGTACAATGAATGGAATTCTACGAATATCTCAGAGAATATTTCTAAAATAAACTCTATTACAACTTGCACAAGTAACCTAGAGTTTGGGCCAAACACATATTCTGGATTTACTTGAACACTCCCCCTTGTGTCGCCTAAACATGGTGCTCCTCTCATTGCCTCGTCAAAAACTTTGCCGAGTAACAAAAATCCAGTGGGACAAAAATAACTTCGGTCTAAGGAGAAAAAGAGTACAACACACCTTTAACATTTCGAGACCATACATGTAGATATATCCCCCTGATGTCTGCATCTCCCCTTGATGACTACTGTCATGGGAGTTCGGATAACTTCCGCAAACGATGCAACCAACATGTTTCTCGAAAGTGGAATTAGGCAATGACTTATTAAACAAGTCTGTCATACTGTCCTCAGATTGAACTGGTTCACTTTGATCTTAAGGAGAGTCTATTGTTGCTGATTATGCTTGGTGTCGTCGCTTTTGATGTAGTTTTGCTTCATATGTTCAATGCAAGCAGTATTATTCTCATAAATGCTCGTAGGCTCATCTGTGGTAGACTTCAAACCACAATTGCTTCGAACATGCGTAATTATGGATCCAATCACTAACAGTTTCGTGAAGAGCAATAATCTCTGCATGGTTCGAAGATATAGCGACAATGGTCTGTTTTGTAGACCTCCAAGATATCGCGGTCTTACCCATGGTGAACACATAACCAGTTTGGGAACGACCTTTGTGTGGGTCAGAGAGATACCCAACATCAGAAAAACCTTCCAAAACACTAATATCGTTTTGGGATGGGGAAAGAGGACGCAGGCCAATGTTGGCGGCATTCCTGGTGTGTGATGGGTCCGAATCCATAATCTTTCTGTAGGGATAGAACAAGCCCATATCAATCGTACATCTCAAATATCAAAAGATATCTTTTACACCAGTCCAATGACGTCGCGTTGGCGCAAAGCTATATCTAGCTAACAAGTTCACTACAAATGAGATGTCTGGTCTTGTGCATTGGGGTAAGTACAATAATGCACCTATTGTACTTAAGTAGGGCATTTCTGCCTCTAGCACATCTTTGTCATCATCCTTCGGACGAAAATGATCCTTTTCAGGATCAAGACTACGGACGATCATGGGGGTGCTTGCTTGTCAAGTTGCCTAAGCATCTATCGACACGATGTTCAAGTTCCAAACCGAGACATAATCATGTTCTCCTAAGATCCTTCATCTCAAACTCGGATTTCAAGTGTTCAGCGGTTTCCCTTAACTCTTTAAGAGCTTCCAATGACAATCATGTCCAACATGAACAGCGATAGAATCCGGAACTTGTCTTAGAGACGCGAGGGCATTCACATATCCCTTCCCAATCAAGTAGTCACTTTAGTGAGTGTTTCAACCTCATTGCAAACGCGCTCCGTGGTCTAGAGCTACTTGACTTGGGTAAATGAAGTTCACCATGAACCTTCATGTATATCCCGTATCTAGATCCCTATAGAGATATGTAGTGACCACATTCGTAAGCTGCATGTTCAGTTATTCAGAAACTACCAAACTGACAGGGTAGTGGAGTGCAATGACATCCATTATGAGAGAATATGTCTCATCGTAGTTGATTCCAGGGCGTTTTGTGAGAAGCCTTGCGCCATAAGGCAAGATTACCATCTCCTTTTCTCATCAAGCTTTCTAACGAAGACCTATTAGTCAACATGTGTTTATGTATGAGGTGTTGGCATCAGTGGCTCAAAAAAACCTTCCTCTTCGTTAGAGAATCCAACTTAACCTAGATCGCATCTTTCCATTTAGGCCAAATTTCTGTACGTTGGTATTCATTCATCAACGGAGCGTGGTTCGATATCATCAGACTCAACAAACTCATGCGCAATGAAATGACTACATCATCAATCATGATGGAGTTTTTATCCCATGTCTCATGTACACTAGTGTAATTATCAGAGAGCTCTATATTCTTAGGAATAGGTTCTGACGTTGAGGCGTCCCCCAACGATAACCATAATCCAGAAGGTTCTCATGAGACGGATTTTGAGTGTCGATGATTAAAGGATTGGATTGTGCCAAAGTATCCTTCAAAGCCACGGGCCTCCAATGCATCCTAGCTAGGGCCATGACCTGTGACGTCAGAATGCCACTCTCTATGGCATTGGTGCCATGCCTACCTCCATGTAGGGTGGCATTACGTCCTCTTGTAGGGACGTCCATCCTTGCAAGCATATTTGCAGCAGATATGTATGATTTCGTCACTTTAGCGGGGATCGAGATGAGACATAGTAGGGACAGACCACGACAATTCCTGTTGTTCATGCTGAACATCCGTGTTCTTAATTACCTCCCCCTAACGAAGGGAAGACTGTCTCATCAAATTGACAATCCGCAAGACATGCTGTTAAGAGATCGCCTAGCAAGAGTACCGGTGGACTCTGCTTCCGCACTTGAACGAGCAACTGTTCTTTGCTTCTTTGTTTTCCAGGAAACAGGTGCGTGACCAAGTAGAATGCAGTATCCAGTTATGGACCTTCTCGTGTCCTTGCAACGAGCCCAATCATCATCACAAAATGCTTTCAATTCCAATGATCATGTGGCAGGTAAAAGAATTCCTTGGCCAGGTGCTTGCTTGATATATCGTAATACTTTGTGTGCCGCTTCAAGATGTGGCTATCTGGGCTTGTCCATAAACTGACTTAATACATGAACAGCATAGACGAGGTCTGGTCTTGTAATAGTCAGATATATTAATCGTCCTACAAGCCTCCGATATTGAGATGGATCTTCTAACAATTCACCATTCATCTGTGTGAGTGATAAGTTTTGATCGACCGGAAATCGTGATGGCTTGGCACCTAGAAAGCTTGTATCTTCAAGGATTTCCAAAGCATACTTCCTGTTGATATCACTTATATTACATACCGCCAAACATAATCAACGACCTCATAGGTGGGCCCCGCGGCATGGCTAGCCCCGCCTATGGCATGCATCCAGTAGGCCGACACCCGAGCTACGTTGCCATGGTGGAGGTCGGCCGGTATCTAGTCAGGAGGCCACCCTCCCATGCTCTCCAAGAGGCTTCAAGGGAAGCAATATATGTATTATAGTCCCATATCGAGGATATGTAAATAGAGTGGGACTTCCCTTAGCTATAAAGGGAAGTCCTCCCCTTCTTAGAGAGGATGGATCCATGATCCCTATACTTGTATCACTACAAAGGTCACTTGGCCTCACTCATAGTAAACTATCTAAGTGGACGTAGCCTTGCCTCAAGTGCAAGGTGAACCACTATACATGCGGTGTTATCTCTCTCTCTCTCTCCCCATCATGATCCACACACACTTCCCGTTCTGTATTCTTCAGTAGAAACACTTCCTTTAGCAAAGTGCAATGCCCTGCTTTGACCGTGCAACTTCTATTCCTAAGAAGTACTTAAGTTGCCCCATATCTTTCAGTGTGAAATGGCTCGAAAGGGATTACTTAGTATTTATGATGTCCTCCAAGCTATTTACTGCCAAAATCACATCATCTACATGCACCAACAATGCTGTGAATCTACCTGAATGAGTTCGGACGAACAATAAGTAATCTGACCAAGATTGATGAAAACTAGCTGACTTGAAGGCTGTTGACAACTTGATAAACCACTGTCGGGATGCTTGTTTTAAGCCGTAAAGAGACTTGTGAAGCTTGCATACTCTATTCTCCCCCTTTCGTCCGAACCCTAGAGGAATCTACATATAAACTTCTTCAGAAAGATCACCATTGAGGAATGCATTATTGACATCTAGTTGATGTAAATGCCATCCTTGCAAAGCTGCAAGACTGAGGAGGACTCGCACGGTTGTCAACTGGGCTACTGGTGCGAAAGTCTCTCTATAGTCAACTCCCTCAATTTGGTTATATCCCTTCACTACTGACCGTGCCTTATATCGTTCAACCGTCCCATCCGAATTGAGTTTGATTTTGTACACCCATTTGCAACCAATGGGGTGCTTATAAGGTGGTAAAGGCACTAAACTCCAAGTTTGATTGGTCTGTAATGCTAGTTTGGATCTCTCTTTTCATGGCCTCAAGCCACTCTGGTATCTGTACTGCCTGTGAAAAAGAAGTGGGTTCTTCTGAACAGTGAGTTGAGTAGTGAAGGCTTTGTGTTTGGATGAGAGACGATCATATGATAAGACATTAGAAAGGGAATGAACAGTACTTGTGCTCGGTGAAGATGGTGGTGCAGGCCTTGAGGGGAGGGCTGCCTCAACATGAAAGTCCTGCAAAAATGCTGGGATTTTGGTAGGACGGGAAGACCGGCATGGCGGTGATGGTGGCGGAGCCACCATGAAAGGCGGTTTAGTGATATTAAGTGGTGGTGAAGGAACCGGTTGTTCAGTTAAGGGATTAGCTGTGGTCGATGGTGGAGAGAAATTTGGGATAGAGTTATGTGGTGAATGTGCAGCAGAGTTCAATTGGTGGGACTCTAGAGTTGGAAGAGGATGAAACTATAGGTTCAATTTCAAAGGACGCCAACTGTGGTTGTGGTTGAAATATAGGCACATGAAGTTGAGATTTTGTGGCTGAATTGGACTGGAAAAGAAAAGTGTCCTCAAAGAACAACACATTTGGTGAGACAAACACTTTGTGCTCGGTAAGATCATAGACTCGATAACCCTTTTGACCATTAGGATAACCTAGAAACAGACACTTAGTTGCACGAGGATCAAATTTGGTGGGTTTGGTAGGGTGAGTTGACGTGAAACATAAGCAACCAAATACCCGTAAATGTGAATAATTTGGAACCTTGTTAAACAACTTTTCGAAGGGTGTTTTGCCTTGAAGAAGTGGTGTGGGAGTCCTATTTATAAGATAAGCCGAGGTGAGTATGGCATCCCCTCAAAAATGTTTAGGTAAGTTGGCTTGGAAAAGCAATGCTCGAGCAACATTAAGTAAGTGCCTATGTTTACGTTCAACAACACCATTTTGTTGTGGTGTGTTGACGCAACTAGTTTGGTGAATTATTCCCTTCAATGAATAAAAGGTTTCAAGCTTAAACTCGGGACCATTGTCACTACGCACAACTTTAACCCTCTCTGCAAATTGATTCTCAACCAATTTAATAAAATTAATTAGGAGGTTTCAGACTTCTGATTTATGCTTCATCAAATACACCCAAGTGCTCCTAGTGTAATCATCAACTATTGTGAAAAAATATTGTGCACCAGAAAGTGTAGGAACATGGTAGCCACCCCAAATATCAACATGGATTAAATCAAAAGGATACTCACTTGAGATTGTACTTAACGGAAATGACATTATGGTTTGTTTGGCCAAAGGGCAAATAGAACATTTGCTTCTATCACAAGCTTTATTTGCAGAAAATTGAAACAATAAAGAAACCTTGCTTGAAGGGTGACCAAGACGTTGGTGCCAAAGGTTGGGTGTACGACTGTCAACGGAATTGCATGTTCCTTTCTGTGCTTGGTTGAGGCAGTAGAGTCCCTCTCACTCAGTTCCCATCCCAATCATCTTCCCCGATTGTAGGTCCTGTATAACACAAAGTTGTCTGAGAAAGATGGTGACATAAAATGAATCAAGTGCGCGCTAACTTGCTAACAGAGATTAGATTTAGATAGAAGAGTGGCACACATAAGACATTATGTAGAGTGAACTGAGGAGAGAAAACCACTTTGCCAATATGACTAACTTGGGCCGAGGTACCATCCGACAACTTAACAAAACGATTGTGAACGATTGTCAAATAAGTGAGAAGAGTAGGAGTACAGACTATATGATCACTAGCACCACTGTCCAATATCCAAACACTTGCTTTGCCATGTTGAGGAAAACAAAAAACTTTACCTGAAAGTTCCTCATAATTGGAGATATTACAAACTTGGTTGGCTATGGCAACCTTGTTCTTACTCAACAACTCAACAAGCTGCTTGCAATCTTCTTGTGAAAACGGAAAGTTGATTCCATCAAATTTCTTGTCATCCATGGAAACAACATGATTCCCCTTTGAGCTTCCCTGTCCTCCTTCTACAGCAGCCTTTCTCCTTCTACAATAATCATAAGTGTGGCCCTTCCACCCACAGTAAGTACACTTGAGATGAGCTCTGCAGTTTTTGGTTCTATGATTAGTCTTGTGGCACTTTTCACATCTCGCTTCGCCGTCTCCAAAATCGAGGTCTCGACTTCCCTTTTTCACGGCAAAAACAGCCGCCTCTGGTTGAATAACTGCTTTCCCATTCGAAGCCTTTGCTTCTCATGCCGCAATGCCATCGAATATGCTTTATTCACAGTTGGCAGTGGATCAATTGCCACTATGTTGCTTCGAATTGCAGTATAGTTGTCGTTGAGTCCCATTAGAAACTTCATGGTCTTCTGGTTCTCCATGTACGACTTAAGCTCTTTGCCTACCTCACAACTACAAGGTGGAATCTCACAAATTGCATCCCTCTCATCCTAGAGGCTCTTGAGTTTGGTGAAGAAGGACGTCACTGATCCGGTTCCTTGCTCACATTCATGGATTGCATTTTCTATGTTGAATAGTTGGACAGTATTGGTATGAGAAAAACGCTCCTGCAACTCAAGCCACATGTCTCTTGCATTCTTGCAATGAATCACGCTGCCAGAAATCTCTTTCGACATTGATCCTAGTAGCCATGTCTTGACTAAAGTGTTGTAGTGATCCCACTGCTGCTGTTCTTCAATCCTGTTGGTTAGCCTCTAAATGGATCCATCAACGAACCCCTTCTTATTCTTGATTGTCAGAGCCAAGCTCATGGATTGAATCCATGTTGTATAATTGTCTTCCATCAAGGATTGCGATACAAGTACCTTCGCATGCTCCAGCTTCTTATCGTCACCGCCTGCCATGGATGGTTTGTTTGTTTTTCACGTTATGCCTAAGAACAAACGCTCTGATACCATAAAGAGAAATTGAATGAGAAGAAATTGATTTCTTGATTGATGTTGTATCAGTTTACATGTTTTATACATCTCATTTACGTACTCAATCCACTATTATGGCCTAGGATCAAGTTCTAACATATACACAATTGACTCATTGCTATTTTACAGAATCAGTTAACTGATATGGTGGGATTCCTTCCTTTGACAGCTTCTTTCCTTCAGTAATTCTTTCCTTTAACATACAATTTCAGCTATGTAACAAACAACAATGAAAGCTATTTCACCTATCCTCTTAATGATCCTAATAAAGTCTTTCCTAGATTTGTGATGCATGTCTCGGGTTCAGCAACTGACATGGCTGACATCTGCCAACCAATGGAATTTGTTGTGGTCTCAACCAAGACAACAATGTCAAGTCTATGCCTTTTGTGGGGCTTTTGGTAGTTGCAATGAGAAGTCCTCGCCCTTCTGTAATTGTTTGAATGGTTTTGAGCTGAAATCAAAGGTGGATTGGGATTTGTAGCATTATTATTGTGGGTGTTCAAGAAGAAACCGGTCTGTATTCTGGGAATGCTACTAGTGATAATGCGGAAGAAGACCGATTTCTAGACTTGCCTAGCATGTCATTACCTAAAAAAAGAGTCTGTAGATGCTGTTAGTATCGTGCAATGTGAATTATTCTGCTTAAATAACCTTTCTTGCACTGCTTATGCTTATGACAGCAATGGATGTTCAATCTGGATTGGAGATCTCTTCAATCTGCAACAACTCACAGGAGATGACAGTAATGGAACAAAATTTTACCTCAGACTTGCAGCTTCTGAGTTGGACATCTCCAACAGAATACTTATTTCAAAAAAAAAAAAAATTAAAATTGAACTAATTTTAGGCTAAGTTTAATCTCTAGTAGACTAGCTAAACAAAAGCTAAATTTAACTTTAGCTAAAAAACCTAGCTATATTTAGCTAGAGAGGAGAGATAATTTAACTAAAACTTAAATTTAATTTGGAATTTAGGTATTCTGCTGAAGCATAACTCAATAAGTAACTAGTTATATTCCAATTTTGACTACTTTTAGCTATGCAAATAGCTACCACTTTTGGAAATGCTAAGAATGTTAGGAGTAATATAGACTGTCTTGTAAATAGTTATTATTTAGTGAGCATTCTTGTAATTAGCCAACTAGGGATATTATTGTAATTTAAATCATAATCTCATCTCTATATAAAGGGTTCTCTACTCAATAATATACACTCTATTCTCTCTTTCTCTCTCTACATCTCTTTATCTAAATTCTTCTATTTTCTATTTTACAACACGTTATCAGCACGAGTAGTTTTACGATTGAGAATAGTATTCTGGAGCACGAAAAACTCCAGACTAAGGATCACCAAGTAAAGCTCTAGGATTGTGAATCACCAACAAGAGAAGGATGATCGTTCAAATTGCTATTCCAAATTACTAACTTGAGAAGAAGATTTGTTCGTTCCGCATTGAGTAAAATTTTGCAAATTCTGATTTTAATTCATGTTTTTCAAACCTTGATTGTACATACACGACATTGCCAAGTGTAATTAGCTAGGCCTAGAGGCCGGCTTCAGGCCACCTTCACATGCCTAAACTCCATCATGGGTGTAACCTCCGGAAACACCAGCAGGCGGGCTATCGCCTGAGTCAGGCTCAAGCCGAGATCATCCAAGACTCGCCGTCACGCGCCGCATCAAGATAGCCTCACAAAGGCATTAGAAGGCATGTACTGATCCTCATCAGTCCCACATCATAAAGCAAACGAATTTCACTCTCAGATTGCCTCCATATTCCGGGAAAGTGAATAACTGACTCTCATACCAACTAGAAAAAAGACAACTTTTAAGCTAGCCTTTGATTACATTTTCCATATTCTTTTTCATGTGAACAGAGTTAAATAACTAATGACCAAGGTGGTGAACTTGTTTCACATTACTTCTGACTGTAAGGAAACAGAGGAAGCACCCTTTTGACAAGGTGGTGACTGACTGACTGGTGAGCTTGAAAATATCCCAAATCCCAAACAAATGGACCAAGTTACTTGAGAACGAGGTATCTTCGTGTATTCTTCAGCGGTTCAGCCTATCTCAAACCCATATCTCCATTGCAGCTGTCAACAATGAAAAATAGAGAAATTATTTGTGAGCACCTGCTTCTTTTCAGTTTGTAATACTTGCCACTTGGCAATCATTAATATCACGTAGCTGACTGACTGTGTCGGAGCTATTTTGCTTTATAAGCCAAAGCTCCATTATGTTTTTCTGGTTCTTTACTGTTCTGCTTCCCGGTTTCTTCTTTCCTTAGTCGGAGCTCCTTTGGGCCCTGCTCTTATGTTGGGCTGTTATTGTTTCTCTAGGCCTTGGGCCTCCTTTATGAAATTTGACCCAAAAAATGGCTACTAGTAAAGCTGCCAAAATTACCTCTCTATCAAAACTAGGCCTGGGACTTGGAACCTTAAAACCGGCTAAACCGCATCGAACCGGACCGAAAAACCCAGTTCGGTTCGGTTCGGTTCTTCAACATATTGACATACGTGTTTTCCGGTTCGGTTCTTTATATGACAATAACGGTTCGGTTCCGGTGTTCACTTTTTAAACTTGCGTGGAACCGAACTACTATCACTACTGCAAAGATAGCCTTTAATGACAGTTTTTTTATGGCATTTTAGCAAAAACGTCATCAAAAAACTTTTTAATGACGTTTTCAGGTTGAAACGTCATGAATAATTTGATAGTAAAAGCTTTGTGACACTTTTGAAACGCCATAAAATTTTTTAAACAACATGACGTTCCTAAAACGCCATAAAAAAAAATAAAAGATGGCGTTTAACAAACGCCGTAATCATAGACTAATCCATGACGTTTATAAACGTCATACTAAAGAAATAATAAACGGCGTCCGTTAGACGCCATAATTATAGGCTAATCCATGGCGTTTGTAAACGTCATACTTGAAAAAATTTAATTTTTTTTTAAATTGCCCCCGCACCCAGCCTATTTTCTTGTTCACACATTCCAATCAACTTTAATTTTCTTTTTCTTCTATTTTCTTCTCTGTTCTCTCTCCGTCTCTCCCTCCCATAACCCTTTTCTTCTCGATCTGGAGCAAGAAGCAGAAACAACTCGAGTTTCATCCTCGGTCTCAATCCATCGTCTCTTGCTTCCTGAAGATGTTACGGCGAGGCCGATCCCCATGTCAAGTCACTGTTCTCTTGCATCAAGCAGAAGAAGAAGAGGCTGACTAGCTCTCTGTCAAAATTTCACAGGTTAAATCTGAAATATCTCTTGGGTTTTATTCCTATTGAGTATTTTCTGTGATTGGGTCTATTTGATTGAAAATTTCTCAGATTTTCTTCACATTGAAAATCCCTATGTGATTGGGTCTATTTGATATCTCATTGAAAATCCTCGACCTCAACTCCTCAATCCTCACTAGCGGCGCCATCTTATCTTCTTAATTCCTGTTTTTCGACTTCAGAGATTGAAGAAGACTCGGTGTTCTTTTCTCCTCCATAGCCAAGGTCCAGATCGATGGCCAAGGTCCAGATCGGTTGATGTAATTATTTCCTCTTCTTTGGGTTATCGGATTTAAACGAAATCCGAGTATGGTGCCATGGTGGTTGAAGTCTGAGCACGATCTCCGCCGCCACAGCAAGGACTAGATCGATTTATTTTTCTGAGATATTGGGTATGATGATGCATGAAGACTCGTACTTGATCTTCTGGGTATGGGTATTTCTGATGCCTTTTGCTATTCTAATCATGTGGTTTTTGTTAATTTCTATTTAATTTTAGGTTTTGATTTTCTGTGTGTTAATATTTTGATTTCGATCTTGGTTTGTCATTCATGTTGATGACTTGATTACAATAACAAAGCATGTTGATGACTTGATGGTAATATCTGTTTTTCTCTTGGTATTTTACAGGATAGTTTCTTTGCCTAGTTTTTGTTGGGATGGGGAAATTACGATTGGGGCTGGATTGGCTTCATACCCAGTTGACACAGTGCGCAAAAGGGTGATGATGATGTTTGATATTTAATTTCATATTATTTCGCTGTCTGGGAATGCCTGAAAAATCGTAGCTTTGGTAATTAGTTTAGTTAGTTAGAGCTATATGTATTGTTGATGGCATCAATTATATCAGAAAGAAGATGAGACTTGTTCGTGTTAGTTTTTTTATATTTGTTTCGGGGCATTTGTGCAGAGATAGACGAAAATTTCATGCTTTAGGCAAGAGGAGTTCTCTTCAGAAACCCTGAAAGCTGAGTACATTGGACACTTGGTGCCAGAGGAAGTAGTCAAGCTGGAATTTGATGGTTCGAAGGAGGTCAAAAGGGACTGGGGATTAACTCTTAAAGAGGTCATATTTCCTTGTTTTACCAAGTTTCATGTTTGTGCTATTTTCTTAATCGTTGAATGTCCAGTGGCTGCTGTTGAATAAAAGAACTGAATATTAAATAGCTTGTTTAGGTAGAGAGAATTTTGTATGACATATGATTGAGATTATTAGGTATGATGAATTGGGTTGAAGGTTGGGTTTTGGAACTGGACGGAGGTGCTGATCAAAAGATAGAAGGCAATAATGCTAGTGCTGATGATGCAATCATGCTTGACAAGGATGACTATGTATCTGAAACAAATGCTACGAACATTGTAAGTCTATGGTTCACTTATATGGATAATAGATGGAATACTTGCATGATATGTATAGATGGTTACACAATATAACAGTATAATTATATAAAGTCCTTAAGAACATATGTAGTAGAAAGCAACTTCGCTACCACATTTTTACTTCTTGAAATATCATGTCAATCTTGTTTGATAAAGCTCTTTGTCTAAAGATGTTATTTGTTATTCTTTAGATTAGCTCTTTGTATATGTGCTTGTTTCTCTGTTTTCATGTTTTTCAGCATGATTAATATGGATTTTTGGGTTTTTAAGCTGCTGGTAAATATCCTTACTTTCCTGGCCAAGAACCCACTTTGCCTGGGGATATCGATTTGTTGCTTCAGGTATGGCTTTCATGAACCTCCCTATGTGTTTCTTGTTTAATCCAATGTACTTGAAGTTGAAGTTCTATGGTTTTTGTCTTGTCATGTATCTCCACTAGTATTCCAATTATGTCTTACCCTCTAGTATTTTTCTTTTCAATTTTGTTTGTTGCTCATTTAGAATGCGGTCATTCTCATAAGTAAAATTTTTGTAGTACTTCGATTAATTGATGTCATTCTGCAGGTAGAAGTACACATATTTCAAGTGTAGTTGCCCTTTGAGAAATTGGTGAATACAGCATGCTATAAATGTCAAGAGCAGTTGCTATTCTCCATTCCATATACTCTGGTTTAGCTAGTCTAAAGCAACCTGTGTTATCTTTTTTTTTTCCCCTAAGCTTACTTGTTTGAGAATTTATTAATAAAATTTACAATGACGGAAGTATTGTAGATTGGATATTTTTGATTTTATTAATTCAGAGTTACATAGTAATAGAATTTTATCATAGTGAGGTGTAATATTCTAGCCAATACTATAATTGATTTTCTGCATTTAATCAGAAAATCAATTTATCTAATTTTTTTTTTTAAAAGTTGGAAAAAATTTCATGGCGTTTAAAAAACGTCATGGAAATATTTTTAATGGCGTTTTGGAAACGTCATTAAAATATTTCAATGGCGTTTTCGAAACGTCATTGAATATCTTTGATGGCGTTTTCAAAACGTCATTGAATATCTTTAATGGCGTTTTCAAAACGTCATTGAATTTCTTTAATGGCGTTTTCAAAACGTCATTGAATGTTTTTAATGGCGTTTTCAAAACGTCATTAATTTGCCTAGGAAAAGACGGCGTCGGTTATTACGGCGTCTGGGGATGGCGTTTAAAAACGCCATTAAATGGTTTTTATGACGTTTTTCAAACGTCATTGATGTAATTTTGTGTAGTAGTGTATATAATTGATATTTGATAGTAGGTAGATCTGATTATCCACCAGACCACCACTCAACAATCTTATCCACTCAAGACTTCTTTTTTTATATTTTTATTTTTGTCTATTCCACTCAGCTAGAGATGGCAAAAATCCCAAGCGGGGCGGAGCTCCATTGGATACCCGCCCCTAATGGGGGGAGAATTCGGGGACAAATGGGGAATGGGGATTGGGATTCCCCCACTATCTAAGATTGGGGATGGGGCGGAGATGGTATTGTGATCTCCATCCCCAAACCCGCCCCAATAATATATACATGTATTTAACTTATATGTATTTTAATTTATTGTTTATAATATAAATCGCAAATATATACATTTATTACTTTACTTTAATATCTACACTTTTATTTTAATGATGTTTTGACTTTTGCACTCATTGAATTATGATTTATGAATTTAATTATATTTTAAATTTATTTGTTGTAGATTTTGATTTTAAAAAAGGCAATATGAGAAAAAATTATTTTATTTATTAAATTCTTATTGGGGATTTGGGGCGGGTTTGGAGACTTAGTCCCCAATGGGGATGGGGACGGGGAATCCCCAATATATTTTTATTGGGGA
Organism: Rosa rugosa; assembly: GCF_958449725.1. Taxonomy (NCBI): domain Eukaryota; kingdom Viridiplantae; phylum Streptophyta; class Magnoliopsida; order Rosales; family Rosaceae; genus Rosa; species Rosa rugosa. Next base: position 64,050,312 of record NC_084820.1, on the reverse strand, counting down.
TTGGGGCGGGGATGGGGGTAGAAAATGACCCTGGGGATGGGGATGGTATTGTGATCCCCATCCCCAACCCGCCCCATTGCCATCCCTTTACTCAGCCTTGTCCACTCCAAATTATCTATTAAAAAAACAATCCTAAAAGACTCTCTCTCTCTCTCTCTCAGAGACTAGAACTCATCTCTCGATGAAAACCCACAGATTCACCTATCATTTATTAATCAATTCTTCATCTCCAACTCAAACATGAAACCCCCAGATTAAAACTCCCAACAACCTTTCTCAATCTCCACAAATCTATCTTTCACTGATAAGATCTCTAATTCTTCAATCTCCTCTCTCAATCTCGAGCTTCTTTTGGCACCAAGTGGTTGTGGATTCTATAATCTGCGCTCAAGGAAGCTGAGGAGAAAAAGCAGAGACTTCAGCAGAAGCTCGAGTCTCTCATTGAGGGAGGTTTTAGTGGATATTGAAATAATGAATTGTAGGGGCTGGACTAATTGTTCATCGGTGGAGTTAGTGTTTAATAGAAATTGGACTATAAACTTGGTTATTTGGATAAAATTGGGTTTCTGTGGTTGCTGTATTCACAGGCTTAGAGTACGAAAATTCAATTCTTTATTTGCTGGGCAGTTGGGTTATTTTCTAAGAACAGTTCATACATTAAATTCACAATCATTCATAAGTTTGTTCCTTATTCTGATTCTGTTTGGGTTTGCTTGATTTCTTTCAGATAAGCATTGAAGGGTTGGAGCTGAGAAATTGGGGCCTAGAAAAGAGATGGTTCCCAGCAAGTATTAGGGCCTGTTCGGTAATGTTTCAAAAACATATTTTCAGAATTGTTTTTTGAAAATGAAAAAGTGAAATAGAGAATGCATTTTCCAGATGAAAAATGTGTTTGGTAATCAAATCTTAAAAACCATTAAAATTTTTTTTTTTTCATAACATCAAAACTCATCTTCAGAAACAAAGAAGACGTGCACTATTCTTTCAAGTTTCTAACGCAGACTTCAAAGAGACTTTTATACCAAGAGCACCAATAATCATCCAACAGTTTCAATTGCTAATCTGAGACCACAATCAATCTCAGAATATTTCAATTCCCATTCAATTAACTCAAACCGAACCGATTAGAAACGGTTCGGTTCTAGTTCGGTTTCAATTTTTTTACTTTAAACCCGAACCGTTTGTGGTATGTAGTTTTCGGCGTCGGTTCCTAAGTTTTTTAACAAGAACCGACCCGGTCCCAGGCAAAACATAACGCCCGCCTTAATTGACTTTCTGCAATTATTTTGTGCTGCCATTCCGTTGGATAGTTGGCTAATAAATAAAAGTCTAAACCAATCCAAAGAAAATGCTCCATGGTGCCAAATATGATTGACCTGGTCAATAGAAATGGGTCCGATATTGTATTTTTTCTTAATTAGACCAGTACAAATTGTATGATTGAACGACTTTCAGGCCACACAGAAAGACTCGATTTTGGTTCATCCACGAGTCTCCATGTATATCAAATTACCAAAAGTATATTCTTATAGCCAATCTTCAAATTTTTGCAACCATGGGTACCAAAACAAACCCAAATTTCATGGTTTTGGTTCTTTTCTTGTGCCTATATCAAAATACCGGTATTTCCCTTGCAGCTAACACCATCACCACAAACCAATCTCTTTTTGGTGATCAAACCATTGTCTCTGCTGGTGGAGATTTTGAACTGGGTTTCTTTAGACCAGATAACTTCTCAAACTACTGCATAGGCATATGGTACTACAAGCAAGTAGTGCTATCTGAGAAAACCATAGTCTGGGTGGCAAATAGGGAGCAACCAGTTTCTGATAGATTTGCCTCAGTGTTGAGGATTTCAGACGGTAATTTGGTTCTCTTTAATGAGTCCCGTAGTGAAGTTTGGTCCACAAGAGTGACATCCACCACCACCACCAGCAGCTCAGGTACTTCTATACATGCAGTTCTTTTAGATAATGGAAACCTTGTCTTAAGAGATGGGTCTGACTCCCAGCTTTTATGGCAAAGTTTTGATCATCAAGCCCAGACTTCTCTACCAGGAAGTACATTTGGACTCGACACTATTGCCAAACAAACCCCAATTCTCACTTCATGGAAGAATTCAAGAAGAATCAGTCTGCAGTGTGGGAATACCGACAAGTTTCGTGAGATGTCTAGTATGTCACTGCCTGAAGGAAAGGAATTAGAATATGCTAGGAGTATTGTGCAATGTGAATCAGCGTGCATAAATAACTGCTCTTGTACTGCTTATGCTTACGTCAACAGTGACTGTTCAATTTGGAGTGGAGACCTCTTAAATCTGCAACAACTCACAGCAGATGACGGTAATGGAGCAACTTTGTACCTCAGGCTTGCAGCTTCCGAGTTTAAGAATCCCAAAAGTGATACTGGTGGTAAGCGGTCCCTTGTAATTGCATTACTCTCAGCAACAGCAGCATTGCTTATAACAATATTTGGTTTTTTCTTATGGAAGAAAACCTTGGGAAATAGAAGGTACTGCCACCATTAATCTACCTCTGTCTAATACGCGCACATGTACAGGCACACAGATTAACCGAACAAACTAGATTTCTGTATCTCCTAACAGTATTAATGAAACAGGAAGTCTGGAGAAACTATGAGTAATGTTAACATTGGTGGAAAGAATGATATTGAACTCCCACTCTTTGGTTTAAGGAGCATATTAGCAGCTACAAACAACTTTTCTGAAGCTAATAAACTCGGAGAGGGAGGATTTGGCCCTGTGTATAAGGTGAAACTTCCACTTTCTGTTCTTTAAATTCACCTAAATTGTTCTTCAATAATATGAAAAGTTCATACACTTAATAAATTTGAATGGTAAACCGAGGAGAAGCCTATATTTTGTCAGATTTTTCTTCCTTTACAGGGGATTTTAACCGAAAACACAGAAGTAGCCATCAAAAGGCTGTCGAAGAAATCCGGGCAAGGACATCAGGAATTCATGAATGAGTTAAAAGTTATAGTCAAACTACAACACATCAATCTTGTTAGGCTCTTGGGCTGTTGTCTTGAAGACAGGGAAATGATATTAATCTATGAGTACATGCCTAATCGAAGTTTGGACACATTTTTGTTTGGTATATGCTCATCACTTCTGAGATTAGCTTTTGGATTTAATGAATTTCTGGGGCATCAAACTTGAATAACTATTAGCCAAATATTTTTCTATATATTTGTGCACTATGCTCATCTCATTCTTGTTCACGTTTGTGTAATCAGATCCATCTGAAAAGACGAAACTTAATTGGAGTAAACGCTTTCAAATTATAGAAGGTATTGCTCAAGGAGTGCTTTATATCCATAAGTACTCCAGATTGAAAATCATTCATAGAGACCTAAAAGCAAGTAATGTTCTGTTGGACGAAGATTTGAACCCCAAAATTTCAGACTTTGGAATGGCAAAGATTATTGAGATAAATCAGAAGGAAGCAAATACCAACAGGGTTGTTGGGACATAGTAAGTATATATAGCATTTTGTTTGATTCAATTATAAACCTTACATATCATTACAATTGCTCACTTCTCTTCCATGAATTTTTGCAGTGGCTACATGTCACCTGAGTATGCACGTTATGGTCACTTCTCTGTGAAACTGGATGTATTCAGCTTTGGAGTCCTGTTGTTAGAGATTGTAAGTGGAAAGAGGAATGCTTCTTTTTATCATGATGAACAATCAGTAGTAACACTTGCTGGTTGGGTAAGTATCTAAGATCTGGTTTATATAGTTCTACGTGTAAGCATCAAATATTTGTTATTAAATGATAGCAACACAGTAGCTATGTTGATGGTAAATATGTTAAATCTTAGGCATGGCAATTGTGGAAAGAAGGAAAAGGAATGGAAGTGATTGATGCATCAGTAAGGGAAACATGCGAGCCTCATGAAGCTTTACGGTGTATCCATGTAGGCTTCTTGTGTGTTCAAGAAGCTCCAGTTGATCGGCCAACAATGTCTTCTGTAATTGATATGTTGCAGGGCGGTGAAGCAACATTTCTTCCACCCTCCAAACCTCCTGCATTTTCAACACATAGGAAGTCTGATGCTGTTGTTTCTTCTTCTCAAACACCTACTAGATTTTCCAACAATGCAATTACCATTAGTATCCCAGAAGGTCGATAGAGATCATAGAGCCAGGTTCGACGTCTGTCGGTAGTTGGGACTTGTAATTTTTATGTTCAGATTTCTTATCCAGGGTTTTTTTTTTAAGATGTAGGTAACCATGCGACACTAACATGCATGGTTCTCCTCTCTGTCTATAAATTTTGGTTCTATTTTTTTTTTTTTTATGAGAAGAAAAATGCATTGCATTGAAGAGTTCCTAATTAGGGGTGAGGCTATTTCCACCCCATCAAATACTTTGTTCACCCTACAATTAAATTTTTATTCTGAAACTTCCAATTTCACCCTCAAATAATTTTAAACAGAAAAAAGAAAAAAGAAAATTGGCACACCATCAACCCCATGCCTTCTAGTTTCTTTTTACTCTTTCATTTTTTTTTTCTCTATCTTCTCCCTTCATCAACTACTATGACATAGAATCAAACACGAGTCACATTAAGTAGAACAAAATAATACTAACTAACAATTCTTTTCACTTGTTGCTATAGTTTGAAAATTTCATCTAATTATTTGTTTGGCCGGCTAGCGATGAAGAAGCTAAGATGATAAATTTTTTTTTTTGGTATAGAAAGCTGATATGTTAATTGGGATGTCTGTTGTGTAAAATTTTAATTAAAAAAAAATTGATTTCTCATTTTCATTGTTTTTCTGTTAATAATTATTGTTAAGGATAATTTTGAAATTTTGAAGAAAAAAATTTAGGTATAGGGTGAACAAAATATTTAATAGGGTGTAAATAGAGGCACCCATTAAAATATGATCAGTCGTATTCCATACGTATTGTGGAATTAGTGTAAACAAAAGAACTGGTCAACAAAGGATCTAGAAAGAAAAGTGAAAATGCTCCATCCTGCCAAGTGAATATGATTGGTCATCGCATGTTATTCAATTATGCCATGATATATGGAAAATATTTGCATCCGAGTTAGTATGTTTGTGGACATTCAAACTCTTTGACGTAGACTATTAATAACCCGACACGTATTTATAATTTTGGGATCTTGACCCAAAGCACAGAATCCTGTTCCCACTTACACCACCAAAAGTTTTTTATTCTCAACTACCCAATTAAGTGGTAAATGACAAGTTTAACCTCCAATTAATTAAAAAATTACAGCTACTCAACCAGTCTCTCTTGCCTCTCCTCTCGCTCGCTCTCTCTCTCTCTTTTTGTACAGAATCAACCGCCGCCACAAAAACGGAAAATCGTCAGAAAGTCGCCGGCAGCGCAAGATCATCAATGGTCTTTTGGTGGGCCGTCGACTTCTGTTTTTCATCTTTCCGGTGTTTGCCGTACTCATTCACAACGAAGTAGGACTGATCCGAGTTTGGATCTAGTTCGGGTTTGCCGGAGTCAGGGGGTGATATGAGTGAGCATGGTGATCTGGTTGGCTTCGCTGCAGAGACTGGACTGTTGGAGCGGTGCTTGTCGAAGATTTGTGGATCTCAACCTTATTCTTCTTCCTAGTGTAGTGGGTGATGGCGGCAATGAGATTTTTGGTTCGTTCGAGTCACGACGGCAGGCGGTGGTTCTAGGTTTTGGTACGACTGTTAGGGACGAGTTTGATGGCGGCTTGAATGATGAAGACTAAGATGACACAGTTCTTCGTGGTAGCAGCGATGGCATCGGTGTCGGCTAGTCGGAGCACCCCATTCTCTCCAAGTCCGGCTAAGCGAGGCCGAAACGATGCGTATGGTTTCTGATAGCCTGGGGGATTTGGTGTAGCAAGAAGAGAGGGTTCCGGTCAATCGGGGAAGAAGAAGATTGGGTGCCCAAACGGGACAGAAGAAAGAAAAAAAAATTTGAATGTCTATTGGGGGGCAATAGACGTTTTTAAATTGATATAATCTCTTTGTTTGTTTCTTTAAACAAAGTTTTATTTGTCTAAATTTAGGGAGATTAGTTCATATTCTGGCAACCGAAAGTTCTATTTGTCTAATACATGGCTGATAGACGCATATTGGAGGGCAATAGACGTCTATTAGGGGGCAATAGACGTCTATTGGCGGGCAATAGACCTCTATTGCCCCTCTATTGGGGGGCAATAAACATCTCCGGTGAGGTTTTCAGAAAAATCCGGTGACCGAAATCTGGCGAAGTCTCTTATGGTTTCTCTCTCTTCCATTTTCTCTCTCCCTCTCTAAGTAACAAATAGATGAGGGTAAAATGGTATTAAAAATAAAATAAAAAACAAAAAAAAAATTAATGGGGTATTAGGGAAGACCTCTTTAGAGTGTTTTGGGTAAGAGAGAATTAAAAAAAACTTAATGGGGTAAGTGGGAAATTTTTTTTTAGAAATGGGGTAAATGGACAAAAACCCTATAATCTAATTTAATAGACTTTGACTTTGTGTAAAGTTCGACTTTATAAGACAAACCTCATTACACGCGCTTCCCTATTTGTCTTTCTTTTCTGGATAAGAGCAAAGAAACAAATGAAAAAACAATCGGCCCCTGCTATTATATCAGGCCCGCTCACCTGCGGGACGAAAATAAAGGGACAAAACGGGACGAATTCATCCCAGCGGTTAGATCTTAATGAAATTGATCTAACGGATAAAAAGCAAACCATTAAAACCAAATTTTTTAAACGCACTATCCAATCTCCTTTATCTTTCCCTGCTTTTCTTTCCCTGTTTATCTTCCTCCTCCCTCGTCTCAACTCTCAATCCATCTTCATTCAAGAAAAAAAAAACTCTCAATTCATCTACGACCCCTCAGAGCCTCCCCTATAACATTCTTGATTCATCATCATCACCATAAGACTGGTCTATCTTGAAGGTATTTTTCTTTTTCAGTTTGGTGAATCATGGAGCCATTGTATGTGGTTTGATGATTTCACTGTTGGTGCTCTGATTTCTTTGTCGTTGCCAATGGAAATTAGTTCAGTTTTCGGATTTGGATTCCTGCTCAAAATTTTATTGATTGGATTTGATTTGTTTAGATTGGGATTTGGAAGTGTTTCTATTTTCAATTGCTGGGACATGGAGTTGGTCAAAAGAAATTGATAAAAGATCTATACTTTTTTGGATAGTGGAATGGATTGAATCATTGTGTTTAGCTTTTAACTTCTTTTTCATTATTATTATGTCTTTGAAATTATTGTGTCTAAAACTGAGCTATGGTGAAATTCTATTTATAGTTGTGTTTGTAATATAATGCTGCAGCTTTATGATGGGTGATCCATCGTTACAAGACCTGAATGTGAATGATGCTGCAGCTGAACCAAAACTTCAGCTTGGTCAAGAATTCGAATCAATAGAGGAGGCATATTACTTTTACAATGAGATATATGCAAAGACAGTTGGTTTTAGTGTGAGAATGGGTTCAACTAAGAGAAGTAAGGTGACTGGAGAGATTACTTGGAAACAATTTTTATGTTCCAAGGAAGGAAAAACATATGAGACTTATGAGAACTCAAAACGGCAACATTCATCAACCATGGAAGAAAGGAATTGTGGAATAAAGCGTACGGGTTGTAAGGCAAGGTTGAACATCGTCTTTAACAAGGCAAGCAAAAAATGGTGTATAAGTGATTTCGAGGAGGCTCACACACATGAACTTACAACTCCCAAAAGAGTACATTTATTACCATCACACCGCAAGCTTACAAAGGCAAAGAAGTGTCTTATGGAAAAGCTAAGTAGTGTTAATGTTCGAACAAGTCAGCAATTCAAAATAATGGAGACTGTGGCAGGTGGTATACAAAATGTTGGATGTATTGCCAGAGATTTGAGAAACTTTGAAAGAGATTCAAGGGAAGAACTGAAGGGACATGATGCAACTATGCTACTTGAGTATTTAGAGTCAGAAAAGGAAAAGAAGTCTTCCTTTTGTTTTGAAGTTGACAGAGATGAAGAAAATAGGTTGAATCGTTGCTTTTGGGCTGATCCCACCTCAAGAAAAGCATATTATTTTTTTAACGATGTTGTTGTGTTTGATACCACGTACAACACAAACAAATATCGCATGATCTTTGCTCCAATCACAGGCGTCAACCATCATGGCCAAACAATTGTATTTGGTTGTGGACTTTTAAGTGATGAGAAAACAGAGTCTTTTATTTGGTTACTTGAACAATGGCTGAAAGCTATGCCTAGTGGTCCACCGAAAGTTATAATTACTGATCAAGATCCAGCAATTGCAAAAGCCA